>NW_020955689.1:679317-689020 GCF_003031625.1 Empidonax traillii
GGGGGTGCTGATCAACAGGAGGCTGAACATGAGCCAGCAGTGTGCCCAGGTGGCCAAGAAGGCCAATGGCATCCTGGCCTGCATCAAGAACAGTGTGGCCAGCAGGAGCAGGGAAGTGATCCTTCCCCTGTACTCTGCGTTGGTGAGGCCACACCTTGAGTATTGTGTTCAGCTCTGGGCCCCTCAGTTGAGGAAGGACATTGAGGTGCTGGAGCGGGTCCAGAGAAGAGCAACGAGGCTGATGAAGGGATGGAGCACAAGTCCTGTGAGGAGAGGCTGAGGGAGCTGGGGTTGTTTAACCTGAAGAAGAAAAGGTTCAGGGGAGACCTCATCACTCTCTACAACTACCTGAAGGGAGGTTATAGCCAGGTGGGGGTCGGTCTCTTCTCTCAGGCAAGAAAACATGTCCCAGTAAGACAAGAGGGCATGGTCTTAAGCTCTGTCAGGGGAGGTTTAGTTGGATGTTAGGAAGAAATTCTTTACAGAGAGAGTATTGAGGCATTGGAATGGGCTGGCCAGAGAGGTGGTGTCCCTGGAGGTGTTTAAGAAGAGACTGGACATGGCACTTAGTGCCATAGTCTAGTGACTGTGGTGATAGTGGATCAAGGGTTGGACTTGATGATCTCAGAGGTTCTTTCCAACCCATCTGATTCCATGATTCTACAGTAAAAGGTTGAAGAAAAGTTAATTAGCTGATAGTTAAGCTCTTAAATGGTAAACTCTGAATTTTGTAATAGATTTTGGAACTGAATCCAGAACACCAGTCTGCTTCAGGAAAAATCAGCTAGGATATCCCAAATCATCCTTATTGTTAATGTACAGTTAATGTACAGTTGCTACTACAGTTAATGTAGTTTGATGGAAATATATAGTTATATAAAATATATGCTATATTATTAAAATAAAAATATACTGGAGGAAGCATGACAAACCACTTACAATGATCACTATCAGACCTGAAGTGTAAAGGATGGAGTTGGGCAATGCTAGAGATTTGTTCAAAGCTGAAGACAATTTCTCTTTGAAATACAAGCAAAGATAAGATCTTACTAAGTCTTAATAGAAAACATCAGTGAAGAAAAACAGTTCTGAAATTATTTCATTATGTTGACAAGCAGTCAATAAGAAGGTTAATTCTGAGTTGTCACTAAAGATTGAATTGTACAATGGATCAAATTCGTGACAATACTTCTGTGAAGTGGGGACATGGGAAAAAAAAAGAAAGGTTTGGGGGAATAAAAAGAAAATTTAAGGCTGAATTCTTGGTAAATACAAAAGTATTTAGAATCTTAGAAAGGTTAGGATTGGAAGAGACCATAAAAATCATCTAGTTTCACCTTCCCTGCCATGGGCAGGGACACCTTCCACTAGGTTTGGTTACTCAGAGCCCCATCTGACCTGGCCTTGAGCACTGGCAGGCACAGGGAGTGCATAACCCCTCTGGGCAGCCTGGTCCAGTGCCTCACCACCCTTATGTAATTTCACCCTTAAGAATATCTTCCTAATATCTAATTTAAATGATCTAATTGCAATGAGGTCTCCCTGGAGCCTTCTTTTCTCCAGGCTGAACAGCCCCAGCTCTGTCAGGCTGTCTTCATAGCAGAGGTGCTGCAGATCTCTGATCAACTTAGTGACTCCCCTCTGGACTTGCTCCAATAGATCAATGTCTTTCCTGTGTGGGGGCACCAGAGCTGGACATAACACTCCAGGTGCAGTCTGATAAGAGCAGACTAGAGGGGGAGGATCAATTCCCATAAGAAAAGTCACCTCCCATAAGAAAACAATTGAATTTCAGTATACTGTCTTTAGAATTAATACTGATTTTCTTTTAATCACATAATCCTCCACTTAAAAATATAATTATCAATTGAAAAGGAAGAACATCTTCAAAGTGAGAGCAGGAAGACTGGAAAATGAATGTTAATAATCAAATAGATGGCTTGCTCACAGCACTAAACTACTATCAAAACTACCTTTAAGATAAAAGAAGCACTGATAAGACATGGTGTGTGCCTTGAAGGATAACCTCTAATTAAGGTACTGTTTCCAAAGGACGCTGTAACCTTACTTTGGATTTATTACAAAAACTGCGAGATAGCTTACTCTTAGTCTAATATTAGTCTTAGTCAATGACCTGTCCATGCACGTAATCTTTCAAGATTTTAAAGCCCTGCTACGGAAAGGTTTATCTTTTCAGTGGAAGGTTCTCCTCATTTTAAAAGGTAATTGCACTGGAAAGATAAGATATTATCATCTATTAGTTGGCTTCACTGAGTTTAGTGTCTATGTCCCAGAGTAAGACATGAAATAAAAAGAGGCACATATAACGTATCTATTTCAGAAGTAGCCGCTCAAGTGTGTTTTAGGACACTGTGCATGTAAGTTCATAAACACCTTCAGTTTAGCACCTCTTCTTGACAATCCACTATTAGGCCCCGTTAAAGGTGGCATTTCAATATACTATGTAGGAACCACCCTGTCTTCCATTACTGACATGCACACAGAACCAAATCTTTTGAGCTAAAGGTGTACTTACCTATTTATGTTTGTTTTCTTTTTTTAACCCAGTAAACCAGGGTACATGTTTTGTCTAGCTGAAAGTACACTACCCACCTCAGTATTGAACACTAAGGCTTTGGTTATCAAAAGGCAATACCTCTTTCTCCCTTAAGCAACTTGGGCTCTGTCGTGTTTTAGAAAAAAATCAGTCTCTTGTAAATAAGCACTGGAAGCACAACAGGTGATAATTAAGATCAAGCCACCTGAATCGACCAGATACAACATTTTTAAACATTGGTAGCCAGCTGCCAAAAAAAAATTAGTAATTTTTTTGATTGACTTAATCATGAAGATACAAAGCCATAAGCCCATGAAAAATAAACAATATGGCAATAATTCACAAGGATTTTTATGAATATATGATCAAATTCCTAATGTGACCTGAGAAAAATAAACTCAGAAAATACTAGAAGCATGAATGGAGGGGAGTACTTTAACAACATATCAAATTTACTCTACAGATCTCACTAGCCTTATTTTTTCTTGAACCACTTCACTGCAGCCTTAGTTTCTGAGGTTTTTGCTAACCCTCAAAGCTTAAGACTGCAGAGCCTATAATTGTGATAGGTTCTCAATTGTCTCCCAGAGGCAGCTAAGTAAGTCTGAGTCCTCATATTTCATATTATTCAGTAGGACCACATTCCTCCATGGGACTGATAATGGATAATATATGACAAAGGAAAAGCAAGTGGCAGGAGATCCATCTTGACTAGAGGAAGTATTAGAGTGTTCAGTAGAAGAGGTAGAAGACTATATGAAGGCAATATTCTATAGGGAGTAAGCTTTCACAGATACATGAATACGTTTAATGCCTAATTAATTTTCATCATCATATTTGGGTAAGTAAGATGCACATGAATCTAGATTAAATAAGTTGGGCTAAGAGAGAAAACTAAACTGTGAAGGTTAATGTATCTATTTAGAGCAACAGCGAGTTCCTATTATTCTTCCTAACTGGTTTTCTCTTTTTAATATCAGTGATCTGTTGCTGTCCTGAACTAAAAGGGGGTATACAAGGCATGGCTTGGAGATCACAGGCTCTTCTTCTCTGACAAATAGGCTGCACGCATGCTAACGCTTGCCTACATGAATCTGATAATATAAGGTAATGCATCTTGTTAAAACTTAAGGTTTCATTAAAAATTAAAAGTTTTACCTGTTTAAAGAAAAAAGACAAAACCCCTAGAATTCAGAAATCCATACTTCCTATATCAGCGTATTATCTACAGATTTAAAAAAGTTTTCTTTATGATATATATATATCATTAAATGGCACTGAATTTGTCCAGGGAGTTTTATGCTCTAATACCACCTCAAGCTCCTTTTCTCCATTTGAATTTAGTCTTTTAGTTACTTTAATAGGTTTAGATTAGCTAAGTGGAAATATTCAGCACAGACACACTATCATATTCATTGCACTGATCCTCTGAGATTGGTGCAGTTAACATTTTTCAAATCTCATTCATGAAGAGCTTTATGTGACCGTAACGTTACTGTATGCTAAATCCAGCTGACAGCGACACAGTTTAGCGCTTCATAAATTCTCCAGTTTGCCAGACAACCGCACGTAGAAGCTCATCTGACAAGGTGATCTGTACATCATTGCTCAGGATGATTTATGCTAAAGGTTTGTAACTGAATTCCTCTCTTTCAGTATGCTCCATGACCATCATGCATAGCAACATGCCATCAGCCCTCAAGCTTCAGAGCTATACTAATTTTATTTTACCTTTCTATTGGCACAATAACAGGCAACATACAATGTGTGGTGATAGTCCAAAGAAGCAAAAGTAAATACTGAATTCTGCTTTACGCTGTGGGTCGAAATTCTTACATCCAATCTTGTTATGTTAACTGTTGGGGACCTGAAACTCTAGGGAAGTTATCAAAGGAACAGAAAAGAAAAAGGGGGATGTCCCTTGGGCAAAAGCTCAATGTTCAAAGTGTATATCATCTGCTTGCTGCCACAAGTTATTAGGAATTCATTGTCCCAAGATGCCTGTCTCTGACCTGGAGTGAAATGCATGATGCTCTCCTGATTTTCTATCTCTGTGAGCAGCCACAGCTCATATGTTGCCTGTTCAGTAACAATAATAGGAGCTTCTCTTCACTAAAAAGATCAAACAGGTGGCAAATAAAGGAAGATTCCTGTCTAAAGGACGTAGTGGTAGATATAATAAATAAAATGTCAAAAGCAAAAAGAGCCTCCAACATAATTTCAGGCTAAGACAAAGTCCATTTATTTATTATAACATTTTTAAGATTAAAAGATTATTAAGAAGGTTGTTTTTTATGTCAACAAGAACTATAGTTGTTCATATATAAAAACAATTGCAATTAAACTGATATCAATATATTAATAATTTGGAGATGATGTAAGAATTCATTTAGAATTTAGAAAGTTTTGACAGAGGTAATAAGGAAGATTCACCAAGTGTTACAGGTAATTACAGGTTTAAATAAGTTGAGAGGGGTTTATTGCAATCATAGAACTCCTAATGATATTTTTTCATCAAACATGCAATATCCTACTGACATTCACAAATCTTCTACAACACTCCTGCACATTGAAATTTAAATATGAAGCATATTCACTATGGCTTCTCTGCTCGTTAAACCCAAGTAACCAGACTTAAAATTTATAGAAATTTAACTTGGGGTTTAGGCCAGCTTCCTGGATGCTTTATATCAATCTATTATTAGCACTTGTCTCCTTATTTCATTTATTTTAGCAAAGGTGGGTGTGGGACTAGAGGCTTCTTATCTGAAAAGATGGTCTTTGAACGATACAGTGGCAGACAGTCTTTGCTATGACCACTAGCTGAGGTCCTTGTAAAGAACTCAGATAAAGGGGTATTTCTAAATTACAGTTTGCTTTCTTTTTTTTTTCTTTTTGCTAAAACAGACTTTTAGTTGACAGCAGTTTTCCATCTTATAGACAAACTTTGCTTACTTTGATAGAAAGTTGCTTCTTGCTGAAACTCAGCTGAAATTTGAAGTACTATATAAAGACACTATTTTGAACCCAACTATCTCTACCAAAATTTTTCTGTTCATACAGTGGGGCTCAAAATAAAAAGAAACATGGAGGGGCTTCATTTTAAAACAAATTCTAAAAATAGAGTTTCCATTAAAAAAAAAACTCTCAGGGATATTAGACATAATATTTAATTGGCTTTCTTCACCCCTCCCAACCCTCAACACAGTGAAGCTGTGCAATCTACCCAAATAATTTCAACATATTGATATGTTAGAAAGTCATGTTGTTTAGTGATACCGTCATAAAGATATGAACAGTTTATTAATTTGAGAGCCTCTGACGGAACACTAAGTCTCTGATAAGACTTCTGTTTTCTACCATAATACAGTGATGAGAAAGAACTGTAAGCAGTTCAAATGCTCAAATCTTGTTTAAAAAGCCAGTAAGACGATCCAGTAGTCAAAATGCACAACATCAATGGTTACAGAAGCTACAAGTAAAGATAGAGTGGTGAATTTTAAAAATCTCCTCACGTCTCCAGAGCCTAAATTTTGAAAAAACCTGTCTGATCTTCACGAATAAAAATACCCTTGTCTTTTTTTTCCATGTTTCATAGGATTAGAATGGGAGAGAAAGAGGGAGAGGGAGGGAGAGAAAGAGATCCTTCAAACCCACTGATCAGTGTTGAGCATGCATTTCAACTATTTAAGAAAAATAAAATAAAATAAAAGATGCAAAGGCTGCCACCTAAACACTGAGTACCTATCACAGAAACACAGAGTAACTTGGGTTGCAATTGACTTCTGGAGGTCATTTGCAGTAATTACCTCCTCCATGGAAACACAGTTTTAAATTTGAATCAAGTTGCTCTGGGTCTTGACCAGTCAAATTTTAAAAATCTCCAAGGATGGGCTTTCTACAGCTTCTGTGTGCAGACTGCTCTAGGGATTAATGATCTCACTGGGTGGGGTTTTTTTTCAAATCAGACTTCTCCTTGTTGCCACTGACTTACAACTGCTTTCTTTCTTCCTGTTCCTATCTTTCAAGGGGTTATTTTTACTTCTGCTAAATCAGTCCTGCTTAAGCAAGATTGTCTTTTAAAATGAGATATTGTGGAAAATTACTTAACTATGTTAATTATTAATCATAGTATTTGTTTTCTGTTTGGAAAGCACTCTATAGATTAAACAGGCCAGCAAAAAAACTCCATACCATTTTTTGTGAGCTTGTTTGTCCATAGGATTGTTTGATTTTTCCTGGCAAATTTCTCAGAAGACTTTCTTAGCAGTTGAAAGTCTTTAACATATGAAACGAAACAAGATGTTATGTAAATTACATTGAAAAAAAGATAAATACATAAATGGAATGAATACTTATAGGACCTTAGAAATACTGAGAACTGAGCCACTTTTAACAAACTTCAACTGAGTTGTGTTTTCGAGGTGACAGAAGTGTTATGGTGCTTCACTTTCATATGCGAAGTAGAAACAGCATTGCTTGGAAGTGTCAGTTAGTATTTCTACCTGTATTATTTTTGCATATATTGGTACAACTTCAAATATAGTAAATAACATATCTAAAGATGTAGAAGGCTTTTTTTTTCCTCTTTCTCATAGAACAAGATATGAAAAATTCATATTATTGTCAAAACTCTACACCACATTGGACCAAACAATATTTGTTGGGAAACATGTAATATTCAAAAGTACTACAAAAAGCATGGCAAAATACTCCCAGCCATTAATGGATCACTTTCAGTATGTGATCTGTAGGGTTTTTAAGAATGGCAGAAGCAAAGGGGCTTTGTTGCTTTTGTTTGTTGGGTTTTTTTTGTTCGTTTGTAACAAATAATAGGAGGGATTTTATTTAGCTCAAACCATGTAAAACAAATGCAATCCGTACCCCCAAAACAATAACCCACTATACACAGAACCCAAGTCCTGTTTTTTCCACAACAAAACCAGATATTTGCTCATGGATTTCTAAAATTAGATTTTTGTTATGGAAATGAAACAAATCAACACCAAAGCCCTCACAGAACACTATGGCCAGATAAGTTTAGTCCTCATTTAAGTGAAAGGGGAATTAAAAAATGAGTTGTGTTCCTTACCTCCCTCACATTCAGACTCCCTCTTCTCTCCTTGAAAGTGGTTGTTGTTCCACCTTCAGGCTGAAGTTGGAATACTCCAATAGAAACTTTTACTTTTCATTTCTTCTTTACATGTGAGGCCCCATTTCTGACTATCAGACAATTTGAGGCCTAACATTCCTTTTACTGAACTAAAGCAAAAAACCTGACGGCTGACGGCTGACAGTGTTGACAGGAGTTAGCAGTAAGCTCTGAAGTTAGTTGCACACACATAAAATCAGGCATCACCAGCCACACTGTCCCACAGAAATCTGTTTTGTTATGAAAGAATCTGTGCTTTCCAGCAGCTTTCTGTGTAATCCTTGCTGATGACAACATAATTTATGGCCTCATACAGAGAAAAGAAGCACCATTTTCCCTGACTCTGCCTTAGCAAATGCACACTGGCTTCTTGTACAGCAAACTATTAGTACTGTTTTCTTAAAGGCTTTTAAACATTCAAGTATTTTATGAACACTGAAAACAGAATAAAAATATTATTTGCAAGGAAGGGAATTAAAACAGTCTACAAGCACTGAATTTATTCTTTACTTGGAGACTTTAATTTAATTCTGACTTCATTTACATGTAAATTCACCATGATACAAGAACCCAGCTTCTTGTCCTCAGGGGTGAAAAATACCCTCCAGAGAATTAATCTTCATTATATGTACTGGGGAAAAAAAGAATATGAAGTAACAGAAATGTTATAGAGCGTGCTTTTTCAGCCAAAAGTTGCTAAAAGAAGAATCAAAAGAGCATAGTGTTTTCTATTACCAGGAGACAAAGCACTTCCCTCTGTGTCTATGCTTCTATAAAGGACATATACATTAGAGATGCAAGAAAGTTCTGCTCTGCAGAAATAATTCCAAGAACACTGGAATCAGCAGAGACATAGTCTATCTCTTCTCGCTCATCTCATCACTCTGCTCATTGGAGAATCCTGTTCCCAGAAACTATATGACATCTTGAGGAGGCATGTAGAATCCATCTCACTCCTAAGTCTGCATTATAATCAGGTGCAACCACTAAGCAGTTCTGCAGTGCTGAAGGGGGATTCTTTTTTTTTTTTTTTTTTTTTTTTTAACCCTCTGCTATCAACAGAAGAGATCAGGAGACCTGTGGCTTACTCATCTTCTGGTCTTACTAAGGGATCTCTCAGAGATACAACTCACCTTTCTGATCACCTCAGATTAGTACAAAATAAATCCCCTTCCAATGGACTGGAAAACAAATTTAAGCTTCAGGAATTAGAACCTGTAAACGGGATTATCTGCAAAAGACATACAAACTTGTTCTGTGACCTCCACAGGCTTCAGTTTGATTTTGAGTTCAAAGGCCTGCTCTTAACTAATAAAAGATTAATGGGTGATTATGGCAATCTTTCAATTTATAGGCATTCCAGGTGACTTGAAATTAACAGTAAATGAAATATATGTAAAAAATAAATCTTTTAGAAACAGATTATAAATCCTCATTTGTATGACACAACCTTAAGGCAGAGCAGATCCCACAGGAAATTGCAATTTTAAAAATACACCTGTTTACTGGTGCATAAAGAGCTAAAAGAAACCACTTGAAGTTTTGAATCTTAGCAACATGAAGGAAAGGGGGTTTATTTTCCTTCTAGTTTTCTGTTACATTGAACTTGCACAATTCTTATTTACAGCCTTCGGAATTCTGAATTTTAGGAGACCGAAAGAAGCCATAACTGAAACATACAGCCTCCAGAACTGTATTTTTTTATTTGGACAGGTAGTACATTCTGCTCTGGGTTTGCCAGCACAAGAAAGATACGGCTCTGCCCGAGTGGGTCCAGAGGAGGGCCATGAAGATGACTGGGGGCTGGACCATCTCTGTTATGAAGACAAGCTGAGAGAGGTGGGGCTGCACAGCCTGGAGAAGAGAAGGCTCTGGGGAGACCATAGAGGACCTTCCAGTACCTAAAGGGGAATTCCAAGGAATCTGGAGAGGGAACTTTTCTCAAGGACGTGTAGTGACAGGACGAGGGGGAATATCTTCAAACTTCAAATTCA
>NW_020955690.1:0-9567 GCF_003031625.1 Empidonax traillii
TTTCCCTCGTGTTACGTTAATGCACACATACTTAATAAAGGGCTGTTATTTTTCCTTTTTTCCCTTTTCCATAATTTGCTTTCCTTCAATCGGGGCCTCTTAATTTCGAATCTATAATTGCTAGAAAAGAAGGTTTGGGTCTTTTTTCTCCTAATCCATCCTCAGCAAAAGACCCTTGTCTCAATTAAACTGAGACACTCTCTCTCCTCAGCAGGGAAAAGACTGAAAAGTAATCCCTGCTACTTGTAAAAGTTTGTTGGAGTAAGGAGACCCCCCATGTGGCTCATAGAGGAGTCTGTGGATGTATCAAAGAGAACCGAGACTTCATGAGAAGGACTGAAGTGAGGCAGAGTCCTGGTGAAGATTTGTGACCCTGAGGGAAACCTGTGCTGGAGCAGTGACGACTCAGGTGGGATACTGGGATCCGTGTGTGTGTGGATCCATACTGCTGCTGAAGATTTTGTGACCCTGAGAAATCTCATGCTGGAGCGAGGTGGCCCATGTGAGATGTTGGGATCTGTGTGTGTGTGGATCCATGATAGACCCATGCCGAGAAGTCTATCAAGGACTGTTCTCCCATGGGGAGGGACCTCCATAGGGAAACAGGGGTGGACTCTTAAGCCATTATCCCCTGTAACCCTGTGGAAGAAGATCCACAGTAAGCAAGTGTCCCCTTTCAAGCCTATGGAAGGAAGACCCTTCGGGACCTGGGTAAGCCCCAGTCTTCGGTCTTAGCCCAGGAGGGGGGTAAGCCCAGCCCTGGAAGCTAACACAGAGCGAGAAAGAGAAGAGAAAAAGTTACAGCTGCAACGAGAATACTGCTGCTGCTGAAGATCTATTACTAGAGAGAGAGAGCTGGAACTCCAAAAATAGAGAATGAGACTACTTCTTTTCCTTGGACTAGTATAAAAGGGGAAGAAGTATTTCTGTAAATATATAGCACTTCAACTTGAGTAGAAATTGTTGTAGATATAGTTCTTTAGTTTTTAATTTATTAGTAGTTTTTGTTTTACTAGTAATAAATGTTTATACTATTTTTCTCCAAATCCTGTCTGTCTTTTGTCTGCAAAAACCTTCTCTCAACTAGTAGTAATTGTGTGGGGGGTGGAAAGCAAATTGACCCAGAGCAAACCCACGACATAATTACACAGAATCTGTCAGATTTTTAAAAGCAAAACAACAACAAAAATTTTTTTCTTGCAGATTTATGACAAATTTCTGCAAAAGATAATGATAATAAGCATGTCATATTTTTATATTTGCTAATATTAGTTCTTGAAGTAATGATTACAAGGAAAGCAATTGTTAAATCTAATTCTATTTCTACACAAATGTGAAATGAGAAATTTCATTATGTTATTTGTAAACAAAAAAAAAAGATTGCACATTAGAATAGTGCATTGCTGAAAGCAAAACAATGAGAGCTAAAAACTTTGACATCTAATATGACAAAAAGTGAATATCACTGTTTTAGTTAAAATCATTGCCTTTATTATAATTGGTGAAAGTATCTTAATAAAATAAATATTTCTAAATAATTTAGAAATACCTGTCTTTTCAGGCTCTACTGTTTTTCTAAAATAATAGCTTGGATGCAAAAAAAAAATAATTTAGGAAAGAAAGTCACCAAGAGATGTCCTTGTTTTATTCTTTTTCTGCAATGGTAGAAATTATAAAATTTACTGTTCTTCTTAAGAAACATGCTTATGTCTCACACAGTTTTATAGGCAGAAAGATTTGGACACTTTAGATTAATGGTGTCTCTGATATTTCTTGATGTTCCCAGTTGTTGAATCTGAATTATGGAAAAATGGAAAAATTTCACTGCTCAAGGCAGTGAAAGACATAAACATTCTGCCCTAACCCCAAAAGATGCTGAACAAATTTTGGAAAAGAAATATACATGAAATGGCAATTTCTAGCTAGTTCTGATAAAACAATGGGGGTGGGCAATGTTGAATGGTTATTTATAATATAAGGATCGTGCAATAGTCTCTTTTGCTTTTTTCCAAAAGACAAATCCTACTTATTTCTGTTCATGATATTATTTTTCTATCTCACTTAAGGCTTCCATTTACCATAAATATGGCAGGTTTCGTTTCTCAGTTTTTGATAAAAAAGTATTTCCACTGGGCAGATTATAGAGTTCTCCTCTCATGTTTGAATATTGTTTTCAGAGTCTAGGGACTGTGTTGGCCCTATCTGTAACCTGTTCTTTTTTAAAATGTCTGAATGTCTGAAATCATGTTTTAAATCACTGTAGTATTGCAGCAACATTGATTTGCACTTCTGGGTGAGAAATGAAAGACAGCATTATACAGCATAATTATGCTGATGCCTCAGCTGGGTTTGAACACGTGTCCTGTGGGGCTTTGAGTATCAGAGGTCTGAACAGAGCTGGGTTGAAAAATAGCGAGGCTGGTCCCTTTCATTATGAGCTCAATTCCTGGTCCTTGTCTCCTCAAGACACTGCATCTAATTCAGTCTTTAGCTGACATCACTGGTAATTGCTTACAGAGGCTGGGGATTGTGGAACTGTAAGAGTGCAAGCACGACAGGAGAGAAAATGTTAATCCTTAAAGTATTTCCTGAACACTTCTGTCAGCTGATGGAGAGGCCTGTGGCACAGAAAAGGTCACTGCACCCTCTTGAAGACACAGGGATCTCTTGGGTCCTTCACTCAGGAAGGTTAAAAAAAAAAAAATCAAAATTGTTCCAGAAAAAACATGAAGATGGATTTTCTATAATGTAATTTCTTTTCATAAATGTAGTGAAAAGTTAAGCAAAGTTGGTTTCTTTTTTTCCTTCCTTTTTTTTTTTTTCTTCTTTTTTTCATTGCAGGAATTAAACAGATTCTGCCCCCTAGAGCTTTAAAAATTCATGAGATATTGTGGCGTGTCTGGCTTCCCTCACTGCCATCAAAAGACCATGCTGTATCAATATGTTCCTTCTAATAGTAAGGTGCACAAAATTTATTTTCTCTCTGAGACCCTTCATGAAACACCATTACCCCTTCATGCAATTCATTGCATATATTGACAAGATCAAGGTAAAAATATAGAGGGAAAATTACATATTTATTATTTAAACTTATTCCAGATATAGCTGTTAGGAGATACTTGAAAAAATTCACTTCTCTTCTGAAAGAACTTGTCAGAACCACAAATGACAAATGCAGTCTTATTCTACTCTGAAGTATATAGAAAACTTACCCTTGACTCAAAAGATGTTGAAAAATGCTTTAAATGTTTTTCTGTTTTACAGTAGAATTCAGTAAGTGACTGGAAGCTCCCACTGAGCAGGAGTGCCTAAGCCACTCAAATTTTTAACAACTCCTAGTCTGCTATTTTAAAAAATATTGCATATTTTAATGGGAGAATGTGAGGAATATCCAGTGCTTTCAGCTTTGTCAATAGTTGGAGAATGACTGAACAGAAACCAAGTTGGAAATCCTTCAGTTTCCCATTTTTCATACTGGTTTGTTTGCAATGAGCAAAGCAACATTTCATGCTCAGTCTGCAAATGCCTGAATATCCAAAAATACTGATAATATTTCTTTTAATCAACTCTTCAGTTAGATCACTTTCTCTTTTACTTTGATTCACTCATAAAACCATAAAAAATCCAAGTGGAGTAATTATAATTGTAGTTGGAATATTCATTTTGAAAGAAATTATGAAAAAAAAATTGAGAGTAATTTAAAAGACAATTTGAATGAAAATTATGCTGAAGGAAAAATTTGAAACAATAAGAAAATTCAATGGGAAGTTTTCGGCTTCAGAACTTCTGGATGTGACAGAATATGGAGTTCACAGTCTTGCTGAGCCTGACTTGGGAAATTAACAGTTAAAATTTCTACTATTTCCACATTGTCAGGACTGTGGCAAAGGACAGCCTAAATATTAAAAGTTAACTTATTTTACTTGATGCTATCAGAACTCCTCATCTTTATTTACTCTGAGAGGATACATGAAATAAACCCCAAGTAATTAAATGAAAATTCAAGAGTTATACAGGTAAAAATGTCCTCATGGATGGACTGAATTTTCCTCTAGGTCTGCCCTGATAGAAGGGTAATATAACTATCATAAAAGATATTTTGTCAAAATACATTAAAAACAGTACTTTCAAGATCTCTGAGATGCTGAGCTTTCAGTTTATCTAATCCAAAGGCAGATACTAATTGGAAATACTTTGTTTATACAATTACTCCTATACTGAGAACTCCATCTATAACATATTGAAGAAAAATTCTCACACTTTTCCATCTCATACTGATGAATCAGGGCTTAGGAAACTGGTAAGGGTTTATTCACTTTATATTTCTGAAAGATCTATAAACATTTATTAACTTTAATAAGTTAAGTGTCACCTCAGTTTTGAATACCTTACATTAAAGGTGGAAAAAAAAGAGCGCATATTTTATGATCTGCCAACAGTGCAATGGAATATGTTATTCATCAGGTCCAAAGCAGGACAGAAGAATGACTAGTAAAGAAGAAATGTTGCGGTATTTCATCAAGTACTATAAACAGTACTCTAACAACAATAAGCACCTGAATATTATCTCTAGACCCTGAATTCACATGGCAAATAAGAAAATCAAGAAATTCCCAAAAGAATTTAACAGTTGTTAGTCTGGATGAGAACATACCTTTAAAATGATCAGAGGACATATAAGCTGAAATCATAAGGCTCTGAGTTAGCACCTGGTGAGCAATTGCCAAAGTAATTCTGTGCCTGAAAAGACAAAAAATGTCACCATTACCAAGTGATTTTTGTATATTTAGGTTTCAGTGTTAGTGAATTTATTTGAAAATCCAGCTGAAAATCATGTTCCAGGTCAGGAATCTGTGTTTGAGGTTGTCCTTAATAAGCATGTCTTTTGCAAGAAAGCTCCAAACTTTAAACAAGAAAAAACCCTTGTTGCAGTCCTGTGTTCACACCGATCTTAGTCCCTGCCTGAAGAAGCTGACAACACAGATTTGAAAGAACAATATATACATTAGGACATTTCTTGTCATCTGTTGGAGTTTCCACTTTTCTATTTCCCTGCAGTCATGAATCATCACTAATACATCATAGGTGTTAAGAATATGGGATTCTCTGCCCAAAACTATTGCACTTTAGCAAAGATCACTGTATAAACCCCTTCCTGGCCTTGCTGGGGAGCAATCTGCTTTTTGAAAGTCTAATTTTCACTCTGAATTGAGGATCTGGTGTAGTTGAGGGAATCAAAACGTGGGGGAGGGAAGATGTGACACAGGCTGAATTCCTGAGTCTCCTATAACTACCAGGAGAGCTTTTTTAACCTCCATTATGTCCATTATGCTTCCAAATAAAGCTGTTTTCAGAAGGCAGCATCAATAACAGAGGATGTGTAACTGAAAGGAGAAGAATGTAACTTCCCATTCCATCTGGGCTGTGGTGTTGAAAGGGTGAACAGTATGTTATCAGTATAATCACAGCTCTGATGCACCTTACATATGAGATAATAAGCTCTATGTCTTTCATTTTACCCTTGAAGTTGTCTTACATTGATAATTATTTAAAAATTTCTGAATGCAAGTAAGAGTCATGGTAAAATCCTAGTTACTTCATTTAACTATTTGCACACACACAGATGCATTTTATTATTAGAATAAATATCTCCTTCATAGTAATTTAGTGGCTTTTTTATTTCCGAGTAATAGTTTCAGTGATTTAATCATTCATTATAGCTCTAAAACAGGATGGTCACATCTTACGCCAAGGAAATCTAGATTTATGACATGCTAAAGGTCACTGAACAGTTATTGGGGTTACTAATTGACTTTAATTTTTTATAGTTCTGTCAAAAAGTTGTATTGCATGTGTGGCATTCGTGCTTTATAAAAGTGATTTAGGTATTGGGTCACTTTCAAAGGCCTTAAAAGAAAACACTGTCTAGACAAAGAGAGAACTACAAAATGTTCCTGCAAGATTATGGTTAACTTCAAGGTTTAATGGCACACTTTCTACACAGTACTACAACCAAAAGGAAAGCAAATTAATGGAATAGGTTGCTGTCACCTGGAGTGGGAAAAGGCTTATTATATTTTACACTTAAATGACTCTTCTATTTCTGTAGAATCTCTTAAAATACATCTTAACTGACCCAGGCACATTTGACATTGTAAGAATAGTGTGTTACTAATAATAGTAAATAGATACAATACAAAATTAAAAAGAAAAAATATTCTTTTAATTTCAGGACTGCATTTATAATTGCTTGATTGTTTTCCATTCACGGTTTCCTATTACAGCAGATAATAGGATGAAATAAAAATGGTCCAGATTACAATGCTATTCCTCAAATAGAATAATAATTTATTTAAAAATTTGCTCAGCCTCCTTCAGGGGGATTATTCACACAGTACTGTGCTTGTTAACTGGAATTGCGGATAGTTAGCTCTGCTCTGTTTCTGCTCTGTTTAGATTCACATCATCAGTTATATACACACATATAACTCCTGATTTTGGTGGGATTTGTAGGACTTAGACACCATTACAACGGTGCCTAAATACCCATGAGAATCTGTCTCTTGTTTAAAGGAGTCTTACACACAAATTCATATTAGGCTCACACAAAAGCCTCTCAACTCACCTGACGGTTCTGGAATGGTGTATGGTAGAATAATATCAACTAGCCCCAGAATCACCAGTCTATGCTCAGACTAATGCTATTTGATTAATGCAACAGTACTTTTTGTGTCTTGCAAACCTTATAGTGACTAGAAATGTGTATCTGATCTTTAACATGTACACCTGACATACTTCACTAAATTTGTATCATTTTAAGTCAAGTAAAATTATCCAATTTTAGTTTCAGTTTTCAAAATGTTTAATGTTCACTGATCCAAACTGAGTTTATGCTCTGCATACCACACAAGGTCTATTAAAATTATTCTGCAGAGCTTGTGGGGTTTTTTTGGTTTTGTTTTGTTTCGTTGTTTTGGGTTTTTTTTTAACTTTGAACAGAACCTAATCTGAGTAATGAAATAGCAAAGCTCTTCAATTCAAATACAGTGAAGGATATAACTTTGCAGCCTATGAACCTTCTTCATTTATGCATATGCTTGGGTATATCAATATGTATGAAATGTGGCTTCTACATTAATCATGTATTTTCCATTTTTCAGATGTGAAAGGGCAACAGTCTAACAGCAGCTACAAATACCTGAAATTCAAACTCACTGGAATTACTGCTGGACTTGTTTGTTTGTTTGTTTGTTTAGTTGGTTGGTTGGTTTGTTTGTTTGTTTTTTGCATAGCACTTCAAACCATTAATGAGTTCAACTTTAAAGTTTTACATCTTGGCAAAGCAAGATGCCTGTTCCTGCGCTTAGCTTCGTATACCAGCATATTTGATGTTAATATCTCCTTCCACTTTCTCTTTATATGTTCCAAACACTGGAAATGATGCAAGTAGGGATCTGAATGTTGAAAAACCTATTAAAAGGATAATTCCTGAATGATTACAAGTCTTTCTCTGTAAATAGACAGATACTTCCTTTATCACAAGATAGCTGTCTATTTTAATATTTACCTCTACTTTCAAAATATTCTAAAATTAACATGGGCAGTTCATGCAACTTTGTTCAGGTCATAAACGAAAGTTTATGTTTATGGTGTGTGCCGGAATAATGAATCCTTTTCAAAGGTATAAATTTGTATTTGAGGACTAGTGAGTCCAATTTCTTTATATCATGTCAACCATCTTCTAACATGAGTACAGGGGGAAGTCTTTAATTCTTTTCTGGTTCTGTTGTTCATCCAACATCATTTGATAGGAGCCAAATTTGAAACTGATCAAATAATTTCACACGCTGGTTTTATAAAAAAAAGATTAAAAGTCTTTTTCTCTACTCTGAGGTAGTAGGAAATATTAAGAACTTGACTTTTTGCTGCTATAGAATTGAACAGTTGTTTTGTGTGAAGTTCTATTGGTTTTGTAGTTTGTAACTTGAGAACAGGTTCATCTACATTATATGACTGAGCATTCCATAAAAATGGAGCAAAGAATGCATTGAAAGTAGGAGAAATTGAAAATTGAAAAGCTAAACTTTCAGTTTTAGCTTGATCTGCCAAAAAAACTCCAAACAAATAAAAAAAAAAATCCCTCCAAAAAGGACGCACTACTAAATTCATATGTATATGTATAAATAATGTTATCCCCCCCAAAATGTTTCACAGTGTAAGAAACACGAAATAAAACTTTATCCCCCTGTGAATTTCAGTTTTGCAGAGACTGTGTATTCAGCAATTAAAACTTGGATGGGAAACACTATCCAGCTCCAACCTGTAAGTAAAAGTTTAACTTGGAGGACTCAGGAGAGAATCAAAAAACAAAGTGAGTTCCCAAAACAGCAGAGTCAAGCCAGTGTGTGCATTGAAGAAATTAAGCATTGTGTACTTTAAGTTATGCTTGGTGATACATTCAGTTCTTCTGATAAGACACCATCACTTCTGGATTGTGGTTATTACTGGAAGTTTTGGTCATGTTTGGAGCACTGTGTACATCAGGAGATTTAAGGACTAAGTCGCAGCAGTCAGTGAGTGATGCTGCCTCTGAGGAAGAGTTTGTGAAATGGAAAGGGAAAAACCCGTGGGTCTTTATAGAGTGACAAATCACACCGCTTGGCAGGCAAAACACGCAATTTTCAGGAAAGAAAATAAAAATATATAGACATAAATAAGTATTGATGGGTGTGGAGTAATCAGCAATAAGAACCGGCATCCCTAACATGGAATGAATAGCTTCCTATTAAGCCTAGTCCATTAGAAGTGGTATGGTAATTTAAAAAATCAAATTCTTATTAATCATAGTGCGTATCACATTTTGATGTAATGTTCTTGAAATGCTCTTCAATTTTTATCTTTAATTTAGATTTTCTATCCATTTTCCAAGGAAGACCTCATTTAAAAGTGAGCACAGACTTGTTCTGAAGTAGAAGTTGACACTTCTGAAATAAAAAAGAGAGTTTTTTGGATTGTTGTTTCAAAATACCCTGTAGAATTTTTTTTCAGTTGTAGAGACAGAGTTATTGAAAATTATCAAAATCAGAGTGAAATTCTAAAGTATGAATAAATCAAAAATATGTGTACCAATGTAATAGATGAATAATGAATATTCAGTGGTAGCTCTTTTAGTATTGGTTTCTTGATATGGGTCTTCTTTTAAGGCTGTGTTGTTATTTTCAGCCCTCAAAACCTGCTGATTAATATTTCTTGCATGATTGAGCCAATACTCAAAAATATAAGCTAATGGGGTCACTAGCTTTTAGATTTATTTTAAATCATGATTAATAGAAGCTATATGCATGCACAGTAAAATCAATTTGTGAACTCTTAATGTATTATCATAGAATCATAGAATAGATTGGGTTGGAAAAGACCTCCAAGATCATCAAGTCCAACCCCTGATCCAACTCCAATTACTATAGCATGGCACTAAGGGCCACATCCAATCTCTGCTTAAAAACCTCCAGGGATGGTGAATCCACCACCTCTCTGGGTAGGCTGTTCCAATGCTTGATTACCCTCTCT
>NW_020955690.1:10893-28496 GCF_003031625.1 Empidonax traillii
GGGAGACAGTGTCAAAGGCTTTGCTGAAGTCCAGATAGACCACATCCACAGCCTTTCCCTCATCCACTAGGTGGGTCACCTGATCGTAAAAGGAAATCAGGTTGGTCAAACAGGATCTGCCCTTCCTAAACCCATGTTGGCTGGGTCTGATCCCTTGTCCATCCTGTAGCTGCTGTGTGATTGCACACAGGATGATCTGCTCCATAACTCTGCCAGGCACCGAGGTCAGGCTGACAGGCCTGTAGTTACTAGGGTCAGCCTTGCATCCTTTTTTATGTATTGTATCCATCTAATCCTATGTTTTTCTCTTTCAAGAGAAAATATATTAGAGCTACTTATGGCCAATTCTAAAGGCGCAAGTGTATTTTCAAAGCCAAGAAAATATCATTTTTCTTCAGCAAAATTTGAAGTGAGTTGTTGCGGGGCAAGATTAAGGACATAGGTAAGCACAGGCGCTGAGGCCCCTCGAGTGCTGTGTCTGGTTCTAACCCCTCAGACGAGAGAGACATTGAGAGACTGGAGCATATCTAGGAAAGGGAACGGAGCTGGGGAAGGGTCTCAAGCACCAGGAGTGGCTGAGGGAGCTGGGGGGGTTCAGCCTGAAGAAAAGGAGGCTCTTCTTACTCTCTGGAACAACCTGACAGGAGGGTGGAGCCAGGGAGGGATTGGGCTCTGCTCCCAGGACACAAGGGACAGAACAAGTGGAAACAGGCTCAAGTTGTGCCAGGGGAGAGTCAGGTTGGACATCAGGAGGAATTTCTTGCTGGAAAGGGTGGTCAGGCATTGGAAATGTGTTGCCCTGGAAGGTGGTGGAGTCCTCATCCCTGGAGGTGTCTAAGGATCTACTGGACATTGCACTCAGCGCCCTGGGTTGGGTGACAAGATGAAAATTGGGCACAAAGTGGAATCAATGGGCTGGGAGGGCTTTTCCAACCTCAGTCAATCTGGGATTCTGTGATTTTATTTTTCCTTTGTTTACAGAATCACAGAATCCTTTAGACTGGAAAAGTGTTGTTCTTACCCTTTCTTTCTCTGTAAGCATCCTTCACTCACCTTTCCCAAGGACACTGTGAAAGGCATGCCTTTGCTTTGAGTCCCTGTAAATCATTTTCTGACTAAAGTGTTGGTCTTTTCTTTATATTTTTTTCCATTAATTTAGAGTTAAATAGTAATAAACTTCCAAATATCTCGTTTGGTTATACTGGCATCAAGAAGGAAAAAATCTATGAAGAACAATATCACAGTCTCTTTAAGTTTGTTAACTTTTGTTTGTATTCACAGTTTGTTCTCGCAGTCTGACACCAGACACTGGAAAAGTTGAGAACTGGGTCTGATAAAAGAAAAATCAGTAAGAGGTTTCCTGCTTTTTTCCCATATGAGACATATGATTCAGCTCTTCAATTTATAACAAGACTGGACGACTGGAGGAAAATGGGGTGATTTGTGATCCCATGGAACTTTGGGGATTTTTAGCTTTTTGTAGATTTTAGAAGTAACTGTAATTAGCTCACACTTTTAGCACAGTAGTTTACACATCTACCCAACCCTATTACCCCATTTCATATCTAACTTTCTAAATTCCTTTAGCTTGTTTAGACCTCTCTCAAGGTAGGCCTTCTTTCTATTTGAGAACATCGCACCCCAGGCCTCTACAACAAGATACTATGACAGAAAAAGCATCCTTCAAAATACAGAACTTTGGAGGAGCTCCAAGACATGCTGTGATGAAGAGGAAAATGAGGAAGAGGGTGTCTTAGAGACCCTTAACTCAATTTCCAGAAGGGCATGCCAGGGGCAGAACTGCGAGCAGAACTGGGAGGAACTGAGAGGTGAATAGATCTGGAACTGGATGGACTAATACTTTAAATTGTGAAAACTCCTGGATGCACGTGCATGTCCCTATCCCCGTGATGGTTGAAGGCCTTCTGTTAAAGCTGATCTTTACCTTATCTCTACTAATAATTACCAGGTGAGCCTCTTTCTGGCTTCCTAGCCATTCTCTAAGGCAACATTTGCATTTTTATTTATCCTCTTTAAATACATTTCCCAGTTGAGAATATCAACCCTTAATTAAACATCTAGCTAATAACAAAGATAAAACTATGGGTAGTGGACTAACATGTTATTGAAATGTGGAGAGTTTACCACCACTACCATTAGATAGTGGTTGTTTGACAGTCTGTTTACTAAAACTTATTAAATCACCCTATAAAAGTTCTTTACAAAAAGCAAAGGTCAGTTAAAGATGTTTCTTGGGCAGCTCAAAAGAATTTTGTTATTCCTTGATCCTCTTAGCCAACTTTAATAGCTATAAGCAAATTAGTCACTGTTAGTGATGATGCAAAAAACTGGATAGATTTAGTTACCTTAAATGCACACCTCAGCTTTAAAAGTAGTTCCATATTTCTTAATTGCTCTTATGCTTTCTGCTAATTGCTGAAAAATATTTAACATTATTCCTTGATAACTGAAAAGGAAATATTCTGTTCTGACTAGTTTTAAAAACAGAAGTTAATTCTCTAAAAAAAATTTAATAGATAACCCATTATATAAATATTTTTATACTGGGGTAAACTATGAAGTGAGAGATAGTACTTTAGAGATAATTAGTTGCTTAAATTACTTTTTTTTTAATGTGAAATGGGAAAAATCAAAATGGCAAAAAATTCTCTTTGTGAGTACACTGCACTTTCTTATATTAATTCTTTAGACAAAAATATTTTGACACTTCCAGAACAATGACATTGAATCTATTACTAACCTTTTAAGTTCAAAGGGACTTTTTATTTTGCTCTTAGATTGGTCTGATCTTTTATTTGAAGTGCAAACTAATTACATATTTACTTAAGAAATCTGTACAGACAGAGGCTGCTGCAGTATGTACTATTTGGAGATTGGCTTCATTAGGTGTATCACACCTGTAATATTAGAGTTTCCCTGTGTCATTTTTTCTTTCATATTAATAGAAAAATTTTCTTTAGATCTTAGAACATAGGAATAAACTTTGCCTTCAGTCACCAAGGAAGCAATAATGTAAGCAGAGATAATTATCTTACAAAAAATGATCATCAAATTTAAATTGACACATTTTGCTAATAACTGGATTTCCAAGTATAACTTCCTGTCAATACAATATCATGGTGTTTAGGTTCAATGTGAAATAGACATACTTATCTTTAACATCATATTTTTAATTAGGTTACTTAGCCAAGTGCAGCTGCTCAGCTTAGCCAAGTTTCACATGTTCAGGTACACAAATTATGCAGTCTCAAGACACATCATGTTTAGGGTTTTTTCATTGTGATTTAACAAGTATTAATTTCTGAGATCAATATCTGCTTCTATTTTCTTATTTTACTTCAATAGTTACCCAATAAAAAAGAGGAGAAAGAGGGATTTGATTTGTTTCCAATCACTCTGAAGCATTGATTTATTTAAAATTACTTTTTAAACTTAAATTAGATATTTTTCAAGGAACTAGTTTTAACAAAGAAAAGAACAAGAAAATAAAATCTGAAAAAAAGCAAAACCAAAGCAATACACCCAAACACAAAACTATAAATCAGATGTTATATTATTATCAACTGTAAATAAGGAAACTGAGTTGGAAATTTCAAAGTCTAATGAGTAACAAAAAAATCTTAGTATTTGCTGGTTAGTTCATAAGGCTTTTATTTTTGAGATTGAAATTGTCTGAGGAACATTACACTCTCATTCATTACTTGGTCTTAAATTTGACATATGCAGTATGTACTCACAATGTGATTTCTCCCTATTTATAATTTGCTCATGTGACTGCAATTGAATCTCTGAAGTGAGACCAGATCCACTGAAAATGAGTCTATTTATAAAATGGGTAAGCTTAGCCTTCAAAGGCTGTGCTGTAGGATGTGACTGAAAAATGACTTTTCACAGTGTCATTAGCAGTTACATTTTCAGTAATCCATCGTGACTCTATATTTATTTGGCCAATGATATACTAAAGAAAGCTATGTAAATACGTTAATAAGAACTGACCATAAAATAATCTTTGGATTTCATATCACGTCTAAGAGCTGAAAAAATACCTCACTGATATCTCGTTTAAAAGCAAAATTTTAGCTCCTAACTTTGGGTAGAACTAGAATAACATAAATAACTTGCCAATAAGTTTTCCATGAGAAAGGTTTTCAATTTATATTTTTTTCCAGTGGAAGCACCTAGAACTCTATTAATACTTTAAAAGTTCTTGTGTATTGAGATCCCTCTCAAAAAACCATTATAAAGAGAATTTATATGTTATTTTTTTAATGTACCAAGTGGTTTACTGAAGTACAATATTGAATATAATTTATGAAGGCAACATAGGGAATATTATAAAACAGGTATTTTTTCTGAATTTTAAGCTAAACTGAATTTTGTATTTGAGTAAAGACAAAACCTACTTCATTATATATTTCTGACTTTGGAGGCTCAGTGATATCAGAAATGGTTTCCTGGATATTTTCCCTGAGATTTGTCCTATCCCAGAATAGTCAGACTTCATTTTTAATGAATGACTAGTGGGAACACATACTCCTAGTGTATTTTTGTCTGTTTCATATCTAAATATATTTAACTCCAGCGTTGATAAATTTGCAGCAAGAGTATAATCAACCTGGTGTCTGATTTATGAATTCCTTAGTTAATCTACATCCTTTGGAATCATTTAATTTTTAAATCATTAGGATGATTTAAACTCATGATTCTGGAGGCACTCATGAACAATCCTGTTTTCTATGATTTGGCTTATAAACTTGAAGCTTCACCTCCTACTACCTGGTTGTTCATCAAGAGTCCACTGGAAGCTGGCAAAGAGTGTTCCAGTTTCAAAGAAGGGCAAAAGGGATTATCCTGGCAACTACAGGGCTGTCAGTCTCACTTCAGGGCATGGTAAAATTATGGGGAAGATTATTTTAGGAGTTATTGAAAAAATCCTGAAGGAAAATGCTCTCATTGGTCACAGCCAACAAGGAGTTATGAGGGGAAAGTCCTCCTTATCCAATCTGATTTCCTTTTATGACAAGGTGACACATCTGGCTGACCAAGGGAAGCCAATTGATGTGATCTTTTTGGATTTCAGTAAAGTTTTTGATAATGTCTCTCCCAGGATCCTGCTGGACAAACCGTTCACCCCACAGCTGGATAAATACATCATGTGGAGGGTGAGAAAGTGGCTCACAGGTCGAGCACAGAGGGTGACAGTGAACGGGGTAACATCAGACTGGTGACCTGTCACTAGTGGGCTTCCACAGGGCTCCATCTTGGGCCTTGTGCTCTTCAACATCTTCATAAATGACTTGGACACAGGACTGGAAGAGACAATGAGCAAGTCTGCAGATGACCCAAAACTGGGAGAACCTGTTCAGTTCCTCGAAGTCAGGGAGGCCCTGCAGAGAGACCTCGACAGATCAGAGGGCTGGGCAATCATATTCCATGATTCAAGATCACTTTCTGGAGTTTCACTGTTCTTTTCTTGTGTATGTGAAGAAGAATAGGAAAACTAACAGAGATTAGTCAAAACAGACATTTTCACTGTCAGAAAATTTATCTGAAACAGCGGTATGAATTTTGAGTGCCTTCTGAAGAACAATATTATGATCTCATAATATCTTGCTATTTGGATAAGAAAAAACATTCCTCTGTTTTTCATTAAAAAAAAAAAAAAAGGGGAAAGATTAAAAGATCCTAGATGTAGAGTCATAGTGATCATGTCATATTATCCTTCCTGACAGAAATAAAACCATTTCACTGTTGTCTCTAGAAAATAAGTTCTAATTAGAATTTGCTTAATTGATACTAAATTCTTCATTGGTTTCAGGAGTCACTTATTGCTGCAGGGAATACCAGTGTGTCCTCACTTTATCTACCTTCCTGATTAGATTATAGAGCTATATTTTTTTGAGTATCACCAACAAAGTATAGTAGGCCAGTACTGGCTAACAGTTTGCTATTGAGTCCCAAATACATTTTGTTTTGAAGAAGAAAATGTTGGGTGTCATGGCTGTGAATGTACCTACATGGCCTCTGGGTTCTGAACAAGTCCTTCTCATGGGAGTGCTTTTTATTTCTTTTTTCCTCTCTGAATTATTAAGCTGCTGAGTGTCATTTTGAAGACCAGGACTTTCTAGCTTTGCTGAAAAATGCTAGATGTGAGAAAAACAATTTTTCATTAACATTTTTTGCTTGTCACATTTTTATTTTTTTTGGTTGTTTATCACGTAACAACCTCTTAAAAGTTTATAGAGGAAAAAATATTTAAGATGTTTAAAAGACCAACTCTCTAAGGCCATAGCTGGCATCTTAAGAATGTTAAGAAGGCAATGATATATTTAAAATTGCTTTCTAGATCACGTGACAATGAGGCAGATCCGATATTGCCTTCTATTCTAACATCCAGAATAGGTAGCAAATCTATGTGGCATATATTTACCAAATTATATCTACAGAGTTGTGTTGACAGAGGGTCTTGGGTACACATGCACACGATCTATAAGATCTCCAGTATGTCCGCTTTATTACAAGAGTTTTGACCTTTTATAGTTTCTCTATACAAGATCTCGTGACCAGATGCACACAATTGGTTACAAGCTACTGTCCAGATGTAAACATACATTACAAACACACTTATAATTGGTTTATAACAGCTATCTAGTCAGAATAAGAAAATTATTTACTTTATCAAACCCCGTCTTCTTCTTGGCAGAAAGTTCCTTTTGTTCTAGCTAGGAGACTTGCAGACATCTTGGCACTTACAATTTATAATATCTATAAAGCTATATTGAAGCAAAGTTTATAAAACTACAGAACACAATATAAATTGCTCATGTGTCCATCATGTACCTTCCATGCACCAGCATTATGGATTCAGTCAAATTGTACTGGAAAGACATAAACTAAAAGGAATTTACACCCAGATGAGCTATGCAAAACCAATATTAGTATGTTTGAAGGCAGCAACAGCATAGTGTTATGCCATCTAACGCTGCATTTTTAAATATGAATGTGACAATTGCATATAGTGACATAAATAGGTATCAGCTGTGAAACTGCTCCCTCTTCCATCACGTAAAGAAAGATTGTTTCAGGCCACAATGAGACAGCAACTTTCCTGGGGGGAAAAAAACCAAAACAACCAAAGCAAATTTCAGCCCTCTTTAAAGGTAATTCTTCTCCAAACTGAACTACCCCAGTTTTCTCAGCCTCTCCTCGCAGCAGAGCTGCTCCATCCCTCTGATCATCTTGGTGCCTCCTCTGGACTCACTTGCACAGCTCCTCCTGTGCTGGGCCCCCAGACCTGGATACCTTGAACTTTTCAGCCACACTGAGTTGAGGGGGCTGGAAATTGCCTCTTTTGCAGATTTGGGTGAGCGTCAAAACAAGTATTTGCCATAGCACTTCTTCTAAATGACTACTTTAGCATGAAAAAAATCCTCAATCCCTGAACAGCAGGTAAAAGGTGGCAAAAGAGAAGTCTAAGAAGGCCAGGACCCTCAGTCACTTAAACATATGCAAAAGTCAGACTTTTGTTTGCTGAAGGGGACAATTCAGCCTGGCTTCCAAGCCACAGAAAGCTGTCTGACAACTTTAATTGTGCTGCCTGAGGTGAGGGCAATAAAGAATAAGTACTAAAGCCAAGGTTTTAAGCATTATTTCTTGAGCAAAATTTATAATATCTTTTTTTTTTTTTTTTTTTTTTTTTTTTTTTTTTTTTTTTTTTTTTTTTTTTTTTTTTTTTTTTTTTTTTTTTTTTTTTTTTTTTTTTTTTCTTTTCCCTGGAAAGGAAAGAATGCTTGTTTAACCAGAGAATATTATCTGGAAAGTGCAAAGTGTTTTCCTGCTGTTGAAATATTCAAGTGCTTTTCAAATTCAACACAGAAGCTTCTGTGTGGTTCTCTGCAGTTATAATTGCGAAATAATAAACATATGTTTTCTGTGCTGAATTTCTTTAAGTAAATTGCTTTAAACATTTAAACCATGTTGTTTTACATTTGCATGCCTAAATTTTTCACTTTGACTGTCAAATTAAAATCTGAATTCAAACCCTGAGATTTAATCAAATAAACTTGATAGAGAAATTCATTTCACGATAATATGTTAATTAATTGAGAATAGTAAATGTAATAAATTAACTATTTCTTCAAGGTTAATTAGAAAAAGTTAATTGATTGTAAGGCCATTTACTGTGACTGCAGGGTCTCTGCTATGATTCACTTAAAAAGATCCAACAACCAGCTTGTCTTTCAGCAGCAGGAAACTTCTATCTTTGGTTATTTGTAAACAACAACTTTTCTAATTTTACTTAACGCCTAACCTTCACTCCCAACTGATTCTGTAAGTGGATTAATTTAAAACATCAGACATTTTGCTTCTTCCTTGCTTCTGTCTCTAAGAATCTTATTACTGATTTCTCTAAAGAGAAAAAATGACAAAATGTAATATTAAAGGGGTTTTTTTCCCCATCAATATCCTCAGCCACCTCCTCATGTCTTGCTTTTTTGCACTGTTATTGCACTTCTCTTATCTTTCAATATCAATGAAGTGGTTGTCATTTGTACCTTTTAAAGTCTTTTTACTTACACTAACACTTTTCTGAGTCATTTTATTGGTTGGTTGGATGAAGTATAACAAAGTTATATCCCTTCTCCTTTGCAAACTGGCAATGTCTTGACACTTTCTACACACCTGCACACCTACAAAGTCTAAACCATAAATAAGACAGAACAGCTTTATGGTTCTTGTCTCCAAGGTAGTCTGTTTTAATATAACACACATTCACTATAATATTTATTTGTTATTGTTAGGCAATTTTAAACATCATTTAGTGGCTAATGCCTTTCAACTGAAAGAGGACAGGTTTAGATTAAATGTTAGGAAGTTTCAGTTTAAAAGTTCAGTACTTTAGGAAGTCATAAACTCCCTAAGGAATTCTGCCATAGCTCCAATTGGACATTGAAACATTTTATGAGCATTGCACAAATCATTGAGTATGCTACTTTTTGTAAGGTGAAGCCATTCCATTTTGTGTTTGAAAAGCCTTTTCTGTTTTCCACTGTGAATGCCAATCACAAAATTACACACTGACATACTGACATAATATAATGAGCATTTTTTGAGCTTTTTAAGACCTGAAATGACATTTTCTCAATGGTCAAAGGAGAAATGCTTAGGCTGCTCTCATTGTGCGTCACTCATAGGTTCATACCTCACAGATACAAAAATATATGCAAGGCACAACATAAAGAGAAAGTGCAACCCAGGAACATCCTGTAGGCAGGATATCTGATGAGACAGTTTGAAATCTTCTTCTGTGCCTTGACTCCTATGTAAGCAAGAGAGATGAAACTTGCTTTTAAAAATAAGAAAACTTATTTGTGCTTACTTGATATGCCTTCAAGTGATTGGTGTGCAGTATCTTGATGCAACTGGAAAACAAACGCTGTCTTAGGACAGATTGTTCATATCAGAAGCATTGTCTCTGGGTAGCATAGATACCAAAAGGTATTACACTGTTTTTCCTTTGCTTTCCTTTGTTTTACTCTTAGTCTGAGGACTCAGTGGCTCTGCTGAATAGTAAAGGCTGTGTGTTTTATAAGTTTAGGACTTCAGTTCCCCAAAAATTAATTTATCTCTAACTACCAAGCCTCTCAATGTTCTTGTACTGCTTATGAAATAACATATTTACCCTGGTGAATTTTTTTCTTGCAGTCTTTATCATATTTCTCATTTGTTTCATATTCACATAAGCAGGGCTCTTATGAACCTATCTTAAGTGATTTTCATGAAGATTTATACTGCTCATTTGTATTTCCATATCACTGATGGTACAAGGTAATTTGCTAGAGGTAAACAAAAAGTGTAGGTAATAGATTGTTCCTAATTATTACAGACAAACGGAGTATGCAAAAAGAACACAGGATAAATGAAAATGATGAAAGAGAACCAGCAGAATTCATTTAAACCTACTTATATTTTTTCCTCGGTGATAATACAAATCTTCCATTATGAAAAGTGTAGGTGTGGGTAGATGAATATACAATAATTTTCCTAATTTATTTTCATTATTTCAGCGAAAATTGTCCCACTGTAACATGATGAACATTTTTATCTTTGCCTCCTCCTCACCTTTTAAGGATAACATGTAGGCTAAAAAGTAAACAATTTAGCAGCTTTGTAATATTCTACAGCTTTGTAAACCTTTTAGGATTACTCTTAAATCAAGTACTACTGCAAAATTAGATATCCCAGGCTCACGTCCAATTTTCTGATTGTGCATGACATGCTCTGGGACTTTGGATCTGGTTTCCATAATCTTAGAGGTACAAAATGCATTTATTTTAATGTATTTTAAGATTACAGTTGTCTGGAGTCTCCAGTATTGTCTACAAAAAAGGTGTTATTTCAGAAACAATCCACAGTGAGATAAAAAGTATAATGAAGAGAACAAAAATTTCATGCCATCAATCAAATCAATAAGCTCCTTCTCAGGATCTCTTTCAGATCTCTGATATGTTATACAGATAGATAAAATAGAGATAAAAAAAGAAACTTCAGCTACTGCAAGTAGGATCACTTCAAATGCATATTGATGAATGTAAACAAACAAACAAAAAGCCCCCAAAAAAGTGTTTGCATATAAAATCCTCCAGTGATTCAAGTGATGCCATTGGTGGGGAAGAGGTAGAGAATTTGGCAGTGAAGTTGAACCTGGGAAGAAAGGAGGGGTGGAGGGAAGGTATTTTCAAATTTTTTTTCTCTTATGTCTCATTGCCCAACATGGCTTTGATTGACAATTAATTAATTTCCCCAAGTAGAATCTTTTTTCCTGTGATGATAACTGTGCAGAGAGTGATCTCTCCTTGCCCTTATCTCAACCCACAAAGCTTTTGATGTATTTTCTTTATCTCGTCTAGTTGAAGAAGGGAAGGATAGAGCTAGGGTCAACCCACTACAGTGTGGAGTACTCTTGGAACAAACAGGCTATGGTTATTCCTAACTATGAAGTTTATTAATGTTATTAAAATAAATACATAATGATTCATTCATGTCTAGCACAAAAAACCTCTTCTAATTCAGTTACATCTGTTAAGCAGAACAATAAATAGGAAGAGTAGAGAAGTTGTGTATTTCTACATTACTTTAAAGTAAAGCTTGATTTTTTTTTTATTGACATGACAGTCTGGGTACATATGTTATCTAATGTCTTATTTGATAAATACTGGCATTTTCTCCTTTCAGATGAAGAATGCTACTAGGTCCCTGGAGAACTAGGTGTAATCAACCTAAAATAGCACTTTAGTTAGAAGAGAGCTGTGTTTAAGTCTGAAAGTGAAGAGGTTATTATCTGTGATGACACAAAGTTTTACCTTGCTTACTTGTATGGTTTCTAGTTTATTAGGCCAGAGTTGGAGGACTCCAATAGCTTGTTACACCTTTCATGCCTTAAAAAGTGTCTGTACCAAGTCAGAAAACGTCAAATTTTTATAGTGCAAGTCTTAATAACTTTTTCAAGGTTATGAAAAGAGTAGACAGAAAATAATCATTTACTTTTAGACCATAAAGAGCAAACTTGATGTGTCCTGTCCTGTACACGTGCCTCTCTCTATATACCTGTGCAGCAGCAAAACCTCAAGTGTTCTACTCTGTTGGAGAACTTTTGAGTGAAAATGAGTCTGTGCAAGGACTTGAAGAGCAGGAATTTTAACCCTGAATAAGAACAGCATAGTTCAAAATGACTGGCCTGGGAGAATCTCATTGGGGGTCAAAAGACGCTAATTTCCTAAGGGATTTTATGGGAGCTTAATAGTCAAATATTTAAAATCCAATCAAAGTGAATCCAGATTATCTAATCATTACATAAAAGTGTCATTAATAATACAGTTAAATGTATTGTTGACAGATTTCTTAGCATCTACCTCAGTTTTCCTTATATGGTGCTTTCCTCTAGCATTCCTTGGGGCCTTGGGCTCAATAATTTTGGCCTTCCTCAAGAAGACTGAGAGTGGAGAAGTCACGATGACTTCGCAGGGTCTTTTACCAGCATGAGCAGGCAGAGAGCCTAAGCTAAACCAAGTTAGGTTATGAAGCAAATCCTTGTTATTGAGTGACATTGCAGGCTAAAGCAGCTCAGGACAATGAAGGTACTGAAACCCTGCTTTATGTCTGTAATGCAAAATATAAATGCAGTCTAAATGACTTATTTGATTGACAATCTCCAATGCTCCCATTGATTAAATGGTGGAAATTTATTGATTCTTTAAAAGTTACCAGTTCATTAGATGCCCTGTAGTTTTAAACCTGTGTATTTATAATTCTGTGATGTTCTAAGTGAATAACCAGTGTTTGAAAGATCTTCAAAATGACAGTAGGATGGACCTGAGTTTTTTGCTAGGATGTTCCCTTTCCTTCTGCTCATCTTTGGAAACAGAATACAGCAGTATTCTGAGTTTTTATTACAAAAATCACAGCCTGAGTTTTTATTACATGTTAACTTCGTGCACTTTTACTTGTTCAGTAATTAAAATGATTGAATAATCAAGGTTAGTTCTGATTTGCACATTTGTAGTTTTGCTCACCTTAACTGAGGTTCTTACATGTTTTGCATCTCACTCTGAATGCTCTTGACTTAATCAAATTCACTGTCATTATTTGGAAGGAATATGCATTTAGTAACAAATGTGTTGATTAGTGCCTTTTTTTTCTTCCCTATTTTCACACTTTGGAAGATTCTTTTCTTTGAGTCAATGTAATGCATGGTGCTGCATATGTGTGCTATTTCTGTGCCACAGACAAATGCTGAAAAAAAGTAGCAGATGAAATCTGCTTTAAAGATGGACAATATGCCTATAAACACCCTTTTACGTCAAAAGTTTCAGTGAATCTGATATCAATCAATAATATTTGGATATTGACCAACACTGTGGAAATCCCCAGCATCTGACACAGTGAAAAATTTGTTCTACAAAAGGCAAATGTCAACTTTATATTTATATTTATTTATACTTATATGATAACTTCACAAGTGATGACTGACTTAAGATTTAATTTTTTGTGATTGAGTTCCTTTGGAGCTGCAAATCGAGGAAGTGGTACCTGGAAGCTGCAAGCACTCATATCTTCATGCCCCAGTTGCGGCCAGAGTCAGTGTTCTGCTGCTTTGTAAGAGTTTGGGCAAGGTTCTTGCACCTCAAATTAATGAGACATGGTAAAATTCTGAACCTCTGTGGAGGAAGGATTCTATGGGTCCCTCTGATACATATATATATATATATATATATATGTGCATATATATATATATATATGCATATATATGCATATGTTCTTTGCACTGTTACCTTGAACAAGGGCTAAATAATGTCAGACTTTGGTGCCTTAACATTAATTTCTCCTCCTCCTATCACTAAAAAGAGGAATTTCAGGAGAAAGAGTAGATACTCACTTTGGAATCAGTCCAGGTGTTCAATATAAGAATGTTTGCTGGTGTTCATTATGTATTTCAGAAGCTAGAGAACAATTTTTGTAGGATCTGAGTGTGAATACTTGTAGGTTACTTAGGTTGCTGGTGCCAAACAGCTCTAGAAAAGTAAACCATAGTTATTAGCACTTTATTTTTCCTGTTCTATTTTCTGTCTCCAAATACTTAAGGCCTCTATATCTCCTGAATATTCCATTTTTCACTGCTTTAGTGGTACAGTTTAGTAAAGAAATTGAATTTCTATGTTAGAGAAGGACACTGCAGTGTATTTCACTCAAACTGACCTAGCAGACCACTTTAAAGGGATTCCAAACTGCCTTTTACGGTTCATGAAATGAGCAGGAAAACTGCTGAAATTATATAATTATAAAGGTTTTTATCATGGTATTTCTCAAATATTTGTAACATTCTTTCTGACAAAAAAAACTTGGAGGATTAATAAAATTCAAACTGATGTGTGCTTGAAGCAGTCTTATGTAACTTGGACTCAAACCAAAGGAGTGCAGTTTTCCTAATAACCATTTGCAATGTTTAAACTAAAATTTAGCTAGTCACAGTAGCATACGTCTTGGCAGGAGACATCGCACTGCTTTGTTAAGCCATATAGCAGTAGCCTTGACACATTTAACAACATCCTTCCATAAACTGGGAACAAAGCTGTTGTTCTGCTGATGGCTCCAAAACTGCCCTGCCAGGATTGTAATGCTGCAAGATTAAGGAGACTGATACTTGCTTGGCACAAAGTAAACTGAATAAAAGAAATTTTAAGCTAGAGAAAGTCTATTCTATTGTGTGGGAGAACCATAAAGGTAAATCTTAATTCCTTCTTTATTGATCTTTTCAGAAACTTACAGAATGTATCGTTTTTCTCTATTTATTTACCTCACTAATCATAAGTTTCTGAAGGGGTATGCTGATTTTCTGTGGAGCTTTGTGGTAACTTGTAACTTTTTCTGCACTTAATGAGGCAAAAATGGACGGAAGAATTCTGACCATCTATAAAAGTAGCTGGGATTCACCAAACTCAGAGCAGTGTGAAAGTTCAGAATTTATAACAGCAATAAAAACAATAATAATTAAAACAAAAAACCCCAAACAAACAAACAAAACAAACAAACAAACAAACAAAACCCCCCCAAAACAAAACAAACCAAAACAAAACCCCACAGAATTCCATGATAAATCTGCTCATTCCTGAAACATCAGCTTTCACCCAATTCCAAAGGGAATATGCAACTCTTGCATGTTTTTGTGCTTGAAAGAAGTAGTGCAGGCTCCAAGGAAGGGCAGAACGTGTTGCAATAGGTAATATATGTGCCCACTGTACAGAAAGAGCCACTTTAGCAGTGAGACATAAAATCTGCAGAATCCTGGCAATTAGTTTTGGCTTTGCACTTTATGGGGACTTATTTAAGTAGCTCATCTTTCTCCTTAAGGTATCACCTTAATTTGCTTTTTCTAAGTGTCTGTACAGTGAGATGGGTGGGAATTGTGTTTCTAGCCTTTACAGAAGGGAAAAGTTCCGTCACATGTGTTGTACCCCTACTCCAGGCACCAAAATGTTTTTAAGGGTGTCCGAAATGCAGGATATCCCTTCTGAACTGATATTTCTCTGAGACATACGTAGTACCACTTATTCAAAAGGCTGTTTTCCATCCTATTGGCTATTGAATTTGAAAATTATTTTTCTGAAGATCTCATTAGTACATGAGGTTTGCATATCCACCACTGGTCTTACACCTTGTGACTTCATAAATAATGCAAGAATTGAATTCTGTGCTCTGATATCATAGAGGCCATAGAAACTGCTTCAAAACACTAACTTTTCCTTTAACTGTACATGTACTAAAGGCACATCTTGAACACAAAAAACAGAATTAAGGTTTCTTACACAATATGTGTTTAGGCTATTAAACAAAGATGAATCCTGAAAGAATTTGAATGTCCTTATGATATTTAATTAAAGGAAGCAAATTAAATAATGTTTCTACTTACTGTGTCTGGAGATTTGTTTGTGTGTCCAACAAAATAAAAGTATTGATTCTCCAAAGCCAGAGTACTATGACAAAGATCAGATTCATACCATTCTGACCCCTTTTAGTTTGGTGCAGCCCATTTCTTTGTAGCTGTTATGTTCTGTCAACAACTGCTTATAAAAATAGACTCTACTGATTTATAATACTCAAAAGAAGGATGCTATTAACACCTGTGCGGACAGGGTCAGTTTTCACTTCAGTACCCCAGACTTTCAATACTGTAAGCTCTTTTTAATGGATTTTTTTTCTCTTTCCTGGGAAGTCAAGCATCTGTTGCCTTGAAAATCATATTTTTGCTGTAAATATTGTTAGGATAGTTTATACTGTATTATTAATTATGCTTAGAGTTGATTCTGAGGCCAAAGGAGAGTGAAAATATTCATTTATGGAGATGTACATGTCCTTGAAGCTGAAATACTGCTTTGAAATTTGGACAAGTGTGTCTCTAATCCAACCTTGCATTTTTGCATGTGGTTCTGACTCTAAAGTGGTGGTATGAGGAGAGACCGTTCCTCCTGATGGTCTGTGTGCATCAGTGCAGACAGTGTATTCTTTCTACTTGGTTATGACTTGCAGCTGGTGTGCTCCCTTTGCCAAGATGGATCTCCAACAGCTATGGTGAGTTTAGTGAGTTTAGTGAGAGAGTGTTTAGGTCTGACACTGAATCTACAAATTATTATCTAAACATCATTCTTAAATCAAATCAAACTCTTTAACCTGCCTTTTTCATCAGTATTTTCCATCAGAGGTTTTTAAGTTATTGCTGTTTTTTTGCTTTCTTGTTTCTGTTTGTTTTGTTTTGTTTTCTGGAAAATCTTCTAGAAAACAATTCCATTGCCATGTTTCACTGCTGCTACTGGTTAGAAAATCTGGCATCCAAGACTGGAGACAGACCTCTGGGTTCCTTAGCTGTTCCTGCTGTATTTATTGCTCAGGGAAACCGAACTCCTTTTGAACATTACCTTGCGTTTGGCTTGAGCATGAGCATCAAAGGCCAGTTTATCACTGAGCATTAGTGTTCGGCCAAGATGTATGCAAGCTATAGTTATAGATACTCTTTCAGAGCTTTGTCTCTGACAAATAAAAACATTTTTCACCCACTTATTATTCCATCTGTTTTTCAAGATCTGTTCACTTCTGTACTGGCTCTGTACATTGACATAGAAGCTGATAGTGCTGCTGATAAAAAAAGCAACAACTAATGCTGGTGACGCAATTAACTTGAAGTTAATCAATTTCAACCTTAGACTCACTCTTTGAGTACAAAGTTACTCGTGTTTAATTGTCCAAACAGCTTGTCCTCCAGTTCCAGCTCATACTGCCTTGTACAAGAAGGCAAATTCATCTGGATATGTGGGCTAAAGGTTTCCTATTCCTATATGATTTCAGTGTTTTCAGGGTTTTACTAAGTATTCAACTCTGTTCTATGGTAATTTAGGGAACCAGCTCCCACCAATACCAAAAATTATCAGTTGTTTCTGAAAGTAAGTTAACACACAGAAGAACTGAGTCTCAAAGGTTAATTATGAGTTTGAGAAATTTTAGCACACTGGCTGTAATACACTATGAAATATGTATTTCATGATTTTTAGGTTATTTTTGTGCTTGACCTATTTATTTCAGGTTTCCTTTAGTTAGTAACAGCAATTTCGTGGGGGAAAAGAAATGGGCCAATAAGATTAAAGAGTGACAAATGTGACTGGATATAGTGTTATGAGTATGATGTTCACATTGACTGATGGGAGATCAATACTTTAAGATTTTTCTGCAGCGATTAACTAAGAAACCCAGCAGATTAGAAACTTTTCTTAATCCTTCTTTTCAGTGGTATTTGTATAACTGCAGTGGCTAAACCACAGCGTTGTCAACGCTGAGATCTGGGTTCTATTCCCGGTTAGGACACTCCCCGGGCAGATGGAGCTCGCTAGCCCTGTAAGGCAATCCATCTACGTCCTGAGGACCTCGCTGCCACTGTCCAAGCGTGCTTGGCCCCGGCAGATGAACCTCAGGATTAAAGGGTGGGCTCAGTTCCGCGCACACTGTGTCTCACCTAAAAAATCCAATGCGCAGGCTGG
>NW_020955690.1:28725-30840 GCF_003031625.1 Empidonax traillii
CCGGGCAGATGGAGCTCGCTAGCCCTGTAAGGCAATCCATCTACGTCCTGAGGACCTCGCTGCCACTGTCCAAGCGTGCTTGGCCCCGGCAGATGAACCTCAGGATTAAAGGGTGGGCTCAGTTCCGCGCACACTGTGTCTCACCTAAAAAATCCAATGCGCAGGCTGGAAGGTGGAAAGACCTTCCCCAGTTCTTCGTTCGCGAAGAGACTGGCCATTATATATAAATTTAAAAATCAATATTTCTCCAATTTTTTTTTTTCTTTCTTGCACTTCTGGCCTTTGCATTCATTTGGTGCACTATTTAAATACAAGATCTATTTTATTTGCTTGAATTTTGATATTCATAAGATGCAGATAAGTCTTGCATAATTGTGCTGTTAGTAAAAAAAATTCTATCGAAGAATGACAACCTTCCAAACAGGTATGAAAGTTAGTTAGTAATGTAGAGAGTAAAATAAGTACATGTGTTCTCTCCCCTGAGTCTCTTGCTTGCATATGAGAACCCAATCCAGTCCCATTTATCTCATTTTTTATGCTAATCGTGTCAACTCTGCCACCCAGTTTTTCGACTGGCAAATCTTTTGTGACACCTAGAATTAGAGTTCCACCCCTTTTTTAACTCTAGGATCTTCTTTTGCATATCACACTCATTCTTCAAAAGTTAGTTTCCTTATGTTATTAGGAAAATATAGGAAAAAAAGGTTAGATCCAGCAGAGGTCTTAAGTTTATAATGTAAGACACAGGTAAATTTTACGTACTTCACTTGAAAATCAAAATCACAAAACCTTCTGTTTTTCTGCCAACTCTTTTTCAGTTTCCTAACTAGACCATGAGCCATAAGGGGTTGATAACCTTGGGTTTGCAGGTCTCGACTCAGCTGCTCAGCCTTTGGAATGCAAGGTAAGTAAGGAAAAAGGAGTTTTTAATCACCTTTCTCCTACCTCAAGGCAAAAACTGGACTGGTGAAATAAATCTCTTCTCTGACAAAACTGGGCCACTGTGTATAAAGATGTAACTCTTTTTTTTTGCTCCATATACTATGAACTTTTCATGTGGCTCCAACCAGGTATTTAAGGCCTGGCAGGTAAGAAAAGACTCACAGGACTCTTTTATTCCTGTGACTGTTTGTGCTTTCTCTGGTGGCTTATGAATGAAAAAGAAAACTGATAATGTGGAGAGCAGGAAGCCTGACTCAAGCCACATCTCCTCTTGACTGCATAGCAGTGCAGGTCCATGAGAAGCTTAGTGACTGCAGTTCAGTGATCAGCAGGTATATCTGGATGCCCACAGGTTCACACAGGGTCTTTGCTGTCTTGCAAGACAGCTTTGACAAAAAGGCTTTAACTAAAGCAACAACAAAATCACCATTTTTTTTCCTATTTATAAAATTACCTGAATGCTGCTGTGCAAGATCAAGCATCTCAGTGCCTGACCTGGGAGTTCCACTTGCTTCCAGGTAGAATTGAAGCTTAAAGGAAAATGAATGCTTTTTTTTTTAGGCTGGAGAAAGTAGGTCCATGCATTGGACCTTAGTCTAGAACTGGATAAGCAAGACTTGTGGAAAATCCACCTTCTCCCTAAATTCTGTTATATATACTTTTTCACTGCTTTTGTCTTTGTGCAGCCTGGACTGGTTTTATGCATGTTTTTTTTTTTTAATATAATAATATATATCTATTTAAATCTTAAAAAAAATTATCTTTCATAATATATTGATATGTATTTATATAAATCTCTAGGTACCTATAATATATTAATATAATATCTATTGGTATCATATATAAAATATACACAAATATATTTCAATTTTTTTACCTGTAAGTTGTATTTCTTTTATGGTTTGGGTGGTGCAGATTTCCACACCTGTTTTCCAGAAGATTTAGCTTTCTTATGGAAACCTTACAAGATTAATTTGGACTTCAGGTAAAGACAAACCCCTCCACCTATTAAAAGTTCAGCAATCTGAACATTTTCCCCATCTGCAGGTTGAAGGCCTGGTTTGTTTGAAGTCTGGACTTAAAACTTTCTGTGGAACCAAACTGGGTTGAACATAGTGTAACATTCACAATCCTGTTTTAATATGCCTATAGACACACATTACGATCAGTATA
>NW_020955690.1:34283-34903 GCF_003031625.1 Empidonax traillii
GAAGATCTTTTGGAAAGAGGGTTTTACAACAATGCAATACAACCAAGAAAAAGCATTTCACTAAAACATTCATCACAAAAGCCCATTCCACAGAAAGCACCCACTACAAACAATCAGTATACCAGATTTAGTAAAACACAATTCTTTGGTTATAAGTAACCCACAAGGGAAGGAAAAAGAATAAAAGAAAACAGATTAAAAGAGTAAAGAAAGAAGAAAGAAGTAGAGAGGGGAGAATGAAAAAAAAAAAAATGGTTAACATACAAGATCTTATGGTTCACATGGTTCCGGTTGCAAGAGAGAAGAAAAAAGAGAGAGAGGCGATGTGAAGGCTCATGCATTTATAATTTTCCCTCCCAGACAGGATATCCTGGCAGTGCCTTCCAGGCCAGACCAAGCTGTGCTATAACCACTCCCACGCTGCAGGGCTGTGGTGTGGGTGGGCTACCAGGCAGCTCAGCCCTGACTGACAGCCCTGCAGGGCCTGCAGCTCTGCCCTGTGCTCTGCGTGGGCAGCAGCCCTTGCCTTCAGCTCTGCCCTGTGCCCTCAGCACAGCCCTGGTGTGCAGCCCTTACCATGGACTGCAGGGCCAGGCACAGCCCTTCCCACATGCACACAC
>NW_020955690.1:35232-38278 GCF_003031625.1 Empidonax traillii
GGGCTACCAGGCAGCTCAGCCCTGACTGACAGCCCTGCAGGGCCTGCAGCTCTGCCCTGTGCTCTGCGTGGGCAGCAGCCCTTGCCTTCAGCTCTGCCCTGTGCCCTCAGCACAGCCCTGGTGTGCAGCCCTTACCATGGACTGCAGGGCCAGGCACAGCCCTTCCCACATGCACACACACACTCACACACACATAGAGTGGGTTCATTCCAACCCATATCAATAATTCAGTGAGATTTGGACACAATATCTCACAGGCGGGTTTTTTTAATGCAAGAGGTGCCTTTTTAGGACCTTCCAAAATTTATAAATATTCTGTTTTGTTTTGCCTAATAACTTTGCACTGAAATTTAATTTAAATGTGGCGTTTCGCAAAGAAAAACTATTAAGGGGAGAAATTTAAAAATTAAAAATCACTGCTCCCAGGATTTCTAAACAGAGAGAAAAGAAATAGTAGACTTATTCAGTGGTAATTAAAGGTATGTAAGCCTTGGCTAGAAGAATGGGTTTGTGGTTGTAATGGTACTGGAAACAAGTTTATATTCCTCTACTTTCATTAAAAAAAATATAAAAAAAAAGAAGAAATTTATATATTTCACAACTTAATAGAGCATCTTCAAAAGATGCTTGGATTATGGAGCTGACTGACAAGCTGAAAAACTTGAGAATATTGACAGAAAATTGAAAATAAAATAAAAAAGCTGGTTGAATTATTAAAAACTCCAAAAGGGAGTTTTCGAGTCACTTAGGTCAGAATCAAGGTCTCAATCTTTTGAGAACTCTGAATCAATGCAGTGAGGGCTGTTTCAAAACAACAAAATTAAAATGTTTGAAAAGAACAAGTCTTCTGATTCAGCTACATTCAACCTATGCAATCAACATCATTTTAAAAACAGAAAGGGAAGAAGATGGGAAGGAAGCAGCAAAACTGTTGCTTCAAAGTTCTGTTCTGACTTAATAAAAGTGGTGTAAGGACAAACCCAGTATTAACTTTTCTTAGAGGCTTTCACATGAGGAAATTCCACACTCCAAGAAATTCTGGAGACTGTAGTGTAGCAGATGGCATGGTTCTGTCCCTCATCCATTTGAATTTCTTCAGCTGTGCCATGTGAGGGGTTCTGACTACTTGGAGCTGCTGCTAAAGAAAGTCTATGATAACAAACAGCCCAGTCTTGGCTGAGCGGAGAGAATATCAGTCCAAAGAAACCACTTTAACTTCTTTTTGAAATAACTTGCAGTGTTGCCACTGAAGGGGTGTATTCGTAGCCAAATATGACAGAGATTAAAAAATGAAACCCACTGCCAACACCAGTGGAAAATTCCCCACCCACAGTACTTGACCCAAAGCCTCCCACTCAAGCTCAGCTGTCATCAGAAAGAGACATGAAAAAAGCCTGGAAAAGGAAATAAATCAGCAACTTATCTCCTCTTACAGATGTGTTGTACCACCTGTGTGGAGTGATGATGGGTGCAGCCTGTTATCAAATCTTGGTCTGTCCTGTCATCAACAGAAGCTACTCTCTGTCTCAATAGATGACTATTTACTGAAATCAATAATAAAAAAAAAAAAAAATTGGAGAGGAAGAAATATGGCTGTGTGGTTACAGCCAGCAGTAGCAGGCAAGAGGTCTGTGATCTACCGATGCCACTTCTACACTTTTCTGATCTTCCATGACATTTTAAGGAAGGCAAGATATATAGGCTAAAAAGAAAAAGATTAAATATTACTTAATTAGACTGGCCACAAAGTGAATTTAATCTGGGGAGGGCAGTGGTATATTTATCTCTATATAAATTTGAAAATATGGATTTAATAAAGTTTTAAAGAGGCATCTTCCATTGTCTTCCTGTGCTTGCTTTTCAGCTTTGTAGGATAATTTAAGCTAAATGCTTATATTATAAAAGTTAAATGTTAAAAGTTATTTAACCTCGTGTTGTTCTTCTTAAATTGTAATACTCAAGCTTAAAATGCTGCTGATGACAGAAACCTCTCCTGTAACTGAAACTCAAAACTGTGGCTCTGAAAAAAATATTGTCCATAATTTATGTGTAGAAGGTTGGAAGATGAGACATGGGAGAGAGCTGAATTTAACCAGGTGATGGTGATATTAAACTAATTTCAAATTTATCTGCAGGATTCTGCCACTACTGTGAGACTAATTTTAAATAAATCATATCAATTGCTTTAGTTATTACTAGCTATTCAGCTAATTAGAGAACAATATAGTACATCACATGTAAAACAGTTCAACATGGTTGCAGAACAGTTTTAAAATTATCTAGTTTGATCCTGATGTTAAGTCTATAAAGCATTATAATTATACGGCTCTATTTAACCCTCAAGTAAGATGAGGGATTCACCATCCTCCCAAAAGTTTAACTGAAGAGAGTAGAGACTTAAATTCAACATCACCCTCTGTTTGATCCTCTGTAATGGAGGCTAAAAAGATACTATAGACAACAGCAGTGTTTCATTTCAGGAATGTTACTCAGAGCTCTCTGTGAAGAATTCTTACAACTTGAGAACTTATTTCTTTTCCTAAAACATGACCCTAAAAAGGTTGCATTCGAAAAATTGTGTTCAAAACCTAATGGCACTTTGTTGGTCAGTGGTGCCTATCCCAGTTAAACACAGCATGTGCAGCTGCCCTGATTGCATGACTCACTAAATTGTTTACATGTAAGATTTTATTGTCTTTGTGACCATCAGGCACTTGGAAAAGTACTGTGGATCTCTAGACCAAATTTTGGCCTTTTTTTTTCCCTGTTAAATAGATCTTCTCTGTATGAAGCATTGTTGCCCGTCACGATATAAGCAGAAACCAACAGAGTGTTAGTTTAATGCCGGTGCTTTACTGGGGCCCGGGGATACAGGGGGCTAACGCCCAAAGCCCGAATCCCGCATTGTCCATTTCAAGCACATCTTTTATACACTCAGACAAACAAAACATTTCTATAGCTACCACTTCAAAGGTACATGATGAAGCTTAATATTTCATCCAATTAATTAACTCCTAGCTAAGGTCATTATCAATCATCCCCAGTT
>NW_020955690.1:38752-56698 GCF_003031625.1 Empidonax traillii
CTAACTCTATAATTCGCATACCTCACTCCCACCACCAGGTGCATGTTCTTTATGCTTCAGTTCCTTTCCATAATTGTTTCTATTTAATCTTGCATAGCTGGTACATTCCGATCAGAGGCCTGGTCAGAGGCCTGGTCTACACAGAAACCCTTAGCCATTTTACTACTAACTCAGAGATCATTGCAACAGCATGGACAGCAGGGCAGGGGGAATTCTGCTTCTCTGCCCCCTCAGGTGAGACCCCACCTGCAGAGCTGCCTCCAGCCCTGGGGGTTCAGCACAGCAAGGGCATGGAGCTGCTGGAGTGAGTCCAGAGGAGATACCAAGGTGATCAGAGGGATGGAGCAGCTCTGCTGTGAGGAAAGGCTGGGAGAGTTGGGATTGTTCAACCTGGAGAAAAGAAGCTTTGGGGTGACCTAACTGTGGCCTTCCAGGAGCTAAGGGGCTACAAGGAACATGGAGAGAGACTATTTACAAGGGCCTGGAGTGATAGGACAGGTGGGAATGGCTTCCCACTGCCAGAGTTAGATGGGATATTGGGAAGAAATTCTTGTCTGTGAGGGTGGTGAGGCCCTGGCACAAGTTGCCCAGAGAAGCTGTGTCTGTGTTGTATTAAATACGAGGACGGCCATGTAAATAAAACTGGGTAGCAGATGATAATGGCCTAAATTCAGCTTTTATTCTCTTCATCCAGAATATTACATTGTCTTCACACAGCTGCACTCACACTCTGTCCCTTAGAATCTTTATACTAACACTATTCTTAGCTCTATTACCTATATTTACCACTAGCCTTCACATATGATTGGATGTTCACCTCTTATTTATATTCTTTCCCATGCTGCTAGGCACTGTGGCCTTGCTGCATCCTCCGACATGTCTGTCTGATCCTTGGAAGTGTTCAAGGTCAGGTTAGATGGGGCTTGGAGCAACCTGGTCTAGCAGAAGGTGTTCCTGCCCATGCAGGGGGTGAAATTGGATGATCTTTAATGTCCCTTCCAACCCAAACCATTCCATGATTCTGTGATAGTTTAAAGATACTGTTGTAACATGCCATGTATGTTTCTGTATTGGGTCTGTCTGAGTTGGAGTTCATTTCCTCACAGTAGCCCTCACAGTGCTGTGATTTGTGTTGGTCTCTAGAGGGGTGTTGACAACACATCGGTGTTTTGGCTACTGCCGAGCACAGCACCAACACTATAACATTCCTTCCTTAGTTGAGGGCAAGATCCTGGGAGGGCACCCCATTGGGCCAGCTGACCCAAACTAACCAAGGGGATATTCCATATCATATGGTGTCAGCTCAGATATAAAAGCTAAGGCACAGAGCAGGAGGGTTGGCGTTCATTGTCTAATGGCTGCCCGCTGAGGAACTGTCGTGCGTGCTGAAGCCCTGCTGCTCAGGAGTAGTTGACAATCACTGCTCATGGGAAGTAAAGAATAAACCATATTATCTTTCTCTTCTGCGCACGCAAGATTCGCTTTAATTTTTTTTTTTTTTTTTTTTGCTTTAAATGAACTGCCTTATCCCAATCCACGAGCTGTTTTTTCCACCTTACTCTGTTCCCTGTCCCCCTGGGAAGTGGAGTGATAGAGCAGCTGGATGGATAACTGGCATCCAGCAAAGGTGAACCCACCACAGTTTCTCACTGTCCCTTGTTAATATTTATCCAAACACTTTACAGACTGAGCCACCAACAGGAGAATATTCTGCTGCAGCAGAGAATGATGTCACTTACTGTGGAGAAGCCCAGATGGTTCTGGGCTTTCTGTAAGCTAAAATACCGAGGACGGAACTTTTACACTTGGCAGAGGGTTAACCACGGACAGTAAGGACTGTGCCACAGAGTGGGTTTCCTGTCAGGAATGTTGACCTATTGTATTCCGACATGTGTGGCTATGTCCAATCATGAGTTGATATGTTAGTAGTAAACCAATAGTGCATGTACATGAGTCACCTAGAACTGTATAAAGGTAAAACACTGTTGTAATAAAGAGCTGGTATCCTGAAACCGTGTCGCTATCCCGCCTCGACCGCGACATATGGTGAACCCCCGACGTGATTGCGAAGGAAGACAGAAGAGAACTTGACAAGAAGCAAAGGAAGAATTGCTCGGAGAGCAGCGGGGAAGATTCCTCGGGAAAGCGCTACCGGGAGGGCCACGCAGCCGCTGGCCCCCCGATCCATTTCACCACTTCTCAGCTCGAGATATCGTATGCTGCTGAGCTCTTCTTGTTGCTACTGCTGAGACTTTGTCGCTGCTATGTAAGTTATGAGTGCTCCACTATGAGCCCTTCTGCCGCGTGGCCCCGCTTCCCCCTGGAGCGTTCGTTATCTCGCTCCGTGTCCCAGCCACAGCCCTACGGAAACTGCGTGGCTGCGTACGCAACCTGCATGCTGCCGTACACAAACTGCGCAGCCCAGCTCCTGACATCTTGGCTCTGTGCAGTGCTCCACCCCGCTCAGTGTCCGGTCCGCATCCCTCCGCTTTCGCTGGACGCCCCTGGCCGTACCCTGAGCGAGCCAAGACCAATCGCGCCCTGACTCGGCAGTGCCAATTGTTCCGAGCAGACCCAGCTCCGTTGCTCCCGCAGCTGCTGGGCAGGCAAATTGCTGCTTGCCGCCCCCCTCCACTTGGCTCGGACTGTTGCAAAATCTTCCCTATCTCCTAGCAACCACCGCTTGTTAGCTCTCGGCTGCTAAATACAGCTAAATTCCAGCTACCATTCAGCTTCTCTTTTTTCGTCACTCTGCTTGTAACTCGCATAAGTACCTCCCGAAGCAATCTAGAAGGTTTTCACGTCCTAAGCGAGGACGGAGAGAGACAGCTTTGGGATAGCTGTAGAGGGTGGGAACTCCGGCGTAGCTTTTGAGAGTGACAAGAGTCGCAGATGGGGCCGGCGCAAAAGATATATATTGAAACACCTGTTTAAAACAAGTGAGCCACTGGAGAATAATGGGTTCCATGTTGTCTAGAGAGGATGACTCTATCATCCAGATGTGGCAATTACTGCTAAAGAAACATGGAATTAAGCTAGATGCCCTCCTTCTCCTGCAAAAATGCTAATATGGAGCAGAGATATCAGACCACATCTAAAGTTGCTTTCAGTGTCTCTCAAAACAACCTACAGCTGTCCAGAATTATTAATGACCACCAATCTAATAATTCTTTTTTAAGTTTGAAGGACACCTCATGTTTTTTCCTTCAACACTTGTACAAGTTTCCTTAAAGAAAAGTCTTACGGACTGGAAGGTGGATGAGTTTTCAGGAAAGAACACTAACTATGCATAAACATTGAGGCTACTTTGAGATAAAATAAACTCTACATGGTGCATAGAGTGCTGAAATGTGTAAACATGCTTCCAGCAGTGTTAAAGATTATTAGTTCCACAAACTATTAATTCTGTTCTTTGGAGTTTTTTTTAATGACTAAAGCTGCACTTTATCTCGACCTGTAAAGAAAATATCCTTTTATAGTCTATCTGGGGCTATATAATTTAAATGTAGGTGTATCCACAACACTAGGAGTTGCATGTAGGAATGGTCTTTTGTGTGCACTTTCATAAAACTAGTTCGTAATTTAAAAGAAAATTCATGTTAGTCACAACTTTATACAGATATGGTTATTTTTTTCATGTTTTGATACATCAGTTTGATGTAGGCTATAAAATAATTCAGAGCAGAAAGCCTGAGGACTTATTGTTTTTTTAATGTGAAATAGGAATGGACTTCCAAGTACACAATATTTTTTACAAACAAATCATTTCACGTCCACCCAGAAAGCATGAAAGAAATAAAGGCACAAAAGTTTGAAGAATGTTAAATTTTTGTCATTTTATTTTATTAAGATTTGGGTGAATGGGAAGAAGAAGGCAAAATTGAGTGACGGCCACATTTCCTTTGTAATTTTCTCACAATGGGACAAAAAATAATTACAGAGATTCATGTGACAATAGAACAAAACCAGTTATTTTTATTAGGACCTTGAAATACGATCTTCCTATAATTCAGTAAAAAATATTTTTGCTACCGTTATCCTGTTGTTTAGCAATTAATTATGAAAAAATTGCCAAAGCAGGTAGTATCATGGTTTATATACGTGGAGCTAAAAAAATTTGCTCACGTACAACTTATCTTCCAAATGAGGGACAAAGTACATTTTGGTCTTGCATTTTCCACTCAGAAGGGTGAAAACGTTTTGATAAGTACTTTGTTAAAAACAAATACATTGATTTCTTCCATTTCTAGCCATTATGGTCAAATAAGAGTAAATATGAAAATTTAACTTTTGTATGATCCACTAGAAATTTGGATTGTATAAATGGATTGTTCTGAATTAAAGGTGTTTTTAAACATAATTTTCAAACATCCTTTTTTAAACAATTCTAAAATTACTGATTAAAAAGGTCATTTTTTTCTAAGGATCTGTGCTGGACAAAGGCTATGTTACATCCTTTATAAAGCAACTCAACACTTTTCCTTTGGAATACTTTATTTAGAACTTTCAAAGTTGTTGGTGAATAGTAGGTAAACCATACAGTAAAGTGTAGCATTTAAATTAATTTTGTTCTGGAAAATTTAGGGCTGATGCTGTTGATACAAGACTAGCCTGAAAGATTACAATTCTAATAATTTATACTTCAGTTTATTAACACTGTTCTCCTCCAAGGTAGAATAAGGTAATGAAGAAGGTAGGTGAACTGAAATAAATACCTAGATCTCTGACTACAGTTGAAACAAAATACATGAACATGTAGCATTTGGCAACTTGGGAAAAATAAAAATCCAACAAAAACTTGATCTTCACCAACTTAACATGGACATTTTTGCCTACAGTTATTTTGCATCCTTTCCAAACATGTGCTATAAATTTTCTTTATTGGTACAGATGAGGACTATGTATAAAATAAGTGTGATATTACTTGAACCAACCTGTGGCTGGAAGGAAATATTCTTAATAAGGTATTTTAATTGTAATTTCTTACTAGACTTAATCTTTTTCATAGACCTATCACCTAAATGCATTTTCTTTATCCTATAGAAATTGTTAGTTTTACTTTCATTACCTCCCCCCCAAAAAAAACCTGTCAAGCACTTTCCATGAGAAAGTCTTATGAAATGTACACTAGTTAATGAAGTTACTCTAATTAAGCTTGAAGTTACATCATTGTCCCAGTTTAATTGAGACAAGGGTCTTTCGCTGAGGATGGATTAGGAGAAAAAGACCCAAACCTTCCTCTCCAGCAATTACAGATTCGAAATCAAGAGGCTCCGATGGAAGGAAAACAAATTATGGAAAAGGGAAAAAAAAAACAAAAAAACAACAGCCCTTTATTAAAAGGCATGTGTGCACCAACAGGAACACGAAAAAACCCAAGTAAAACAACCAAGCAATACCCCTATACCCACCAACAATCCCCCTCAAGAACAAAACCGATAAAACTGGCAAAAAAAGAAAATCAAATAGTTCAATTTTTAGCACCCCTTGGTGCAGCTCCAACCACAGTCAGCAAGGGGCGCCGTCGGGTCACTGGAGATGCAAAAACTTGTAATGTCTTATACCATTCACCAGGTGGCGCTGTTGAGTTATCAAAAAGTGCAGAACTTGTAATGTTCTATAGTAGTCACCAGGCGGTGCTGTGGGATCCCTGGTTGCCGCCCGGTGGCGAGGGAAGAGGGGGGAAGGGGAAGGGAAACAGAAAATTCTCCCAATGGAAGAAAAACTCACGACTCAGTTGGTGAAGATCTCGCGGTGAAAACCAAGCCTGCAACCAGCAAACAACCACGCAGAGAGAAAGCAGCAAAAAAAACCTCCTCTCCCACAGGAAAAGACAAAGAAGAAACCAGCCTGTCTCTCCTGTGTGCCGCAGCCTTCTCCTCCCGCTCCTGAGCCTGAGCTCCAACCCCAAACCCCACCCCTTTCCATACACACACTCCGGCCTTTTCCAATTCCTCCCCCTTCGTTGCTAGGCGACTAATGTCTGGTCATTTAGGACCCAGGCTAACTCCTTTGTTTATCTGATTGTTCGTTAACAGCACACACGTGGGGGGGGGGGGGGGGCAGGGCATCCTTTGATTGCCTCTAAGAGTGAAGTCATCATCAAAGGACTGTTCAGGAAACATTTCTATAGTCATAACAAAGCAAAGCAGGAAATAGCATGTCCAGGAAAGAGAACATTTCATGTATCTGAGGTTGAACTCTCTTGAAGAAAGTTCAATAGGGCATATCAGGGGAACTGAAAGGACACTGAAATTTCCTGTGAGCACTTTCCTCTCACCACTGTCCACAGATAAACATCTGCAAAGTAGTTCCCTAAAATTAAAAGAAGGGGCTGTCTTGAATAAAGTTCCTAGCTTTGGAAATAATGCCAAATATGTCTTCTTAGAAGACTGGGGTAAGGTTCACTTTCATGACCTTTGAATGCATTTGGGAAAGCAGCCAGTCTTTAAATTAAAACACTAAGTGTGTTTAGAAACTTGGTTACTTTTCATTCAGTAAGTTTTGGCATAAATGTTTAAGTCAAATAAATGTTTATTATTTAATAAATAAATATAAATAAATATAAAAATAATTTTTTTTTGCATAAATATTTTTATTTTCTTGATAAGTAAATTTCTTTTTTTGTCCTTAGGATAATTTTTTCTCAGATTACTTTGGGAGAAATCTAGTCTAGTCTTCTTTTTGTCTGTTCTGGAGGTGTCTTTTGTTCTCAGACATGTTTTCTCTTAATTACATCACTTGCTCACCACCAGCAGTAGATTTATGAAAACTAACTTCTGACCCATGCTATCATTGTGGTTATTATTATGGTACTATAGTTTGCTAATGAAAAGGAGAGAAAATGATGCAAATGACATGGGTGAACTATTATGGTAATTTCTTCATGGCAGTGTGCATGTGACAAATTGCAACAACAAACAAACAAACAAACAAACCAACAAACCAAAACCCCAAATGTTTTTCACAGTTTTCACTATTATCAGATTGGAGATGTATAAATACACTAATGGTTGACGAAGTAGGTTTTTGTGGTATTCCATATCTTCAACAGCTACTGACATCATATTACCTAGTTCATGTGCATTTTAGGATCATAAAGACTACTTTTATAGATTTTCTTTAAGTTTTGTTTAATATGTTTCTCTTTGTACATATATTTTCAGTCAAGAAATTTACTTGTAGAATGGAGATTAATATTTAGCCATGTTCTTTATACATTATATAGTTTCATGTAAAGGCAAGAACAAAATTCTTGATCAACTGGTCTCAAAAAACTCTAAGTTAAATAAGCTTTTATTTATGAAAAATAAATTTGTTTTTCTAAAGTCTCCATGATTGGAACTGGGAGCTTTTGAGCACAGCATGAGAAAAAATTAGTTGGAAAAAGTTCTTCATAGACTCTTATAAAAAGGTTATTCATAAAATTGTGAAGAAGCTGAAATTCTGGCCCATTTGAAAGGGAAAGAGCATGTATATGCTGATGCGAAGGTTTCATAAGATTGCCATAGTTCTGTAAACAGTTTTGTTTTTTGTTAACTCAAACATTTTCTCTTTAAGTGTTCAGGATTAAATGATGCTAAAATGGATGTTGCATACCCACACTTTGACTATTAGTCATTTAATAAGTTTATGGTTATTAGGGGAAAAAAGAGATAATAGTTAATTACTTTTCCCCCATCCTCTTAGCAGTCTTCATGAAAATAAATTAAGTCTTTAAAGACCCTGTTATCAACAAGCTCTGTGGCTCTCTGATTATAAGTAGGCACATAAAGTTCTAATTAAAAAGCCAAATGGCGAACACTGTAACAGGTTAAAAATCTTAAAGCTTTTTCTTAGTTTAAACTTTTTATCAAGTTTTAGGGTTGCACTTCTCCGTTGTTCTCTCTTCAAGTGCCCTAATTTCTTTAATTGATGTTTCTACATAGAGGGAGCAATACTTATGACTGCCTGGTACCGCACTATTTTAATTATTTTTATTTAGCATGGTTATTCTGCTGGCAGGTTTTACATGTTTATGTTGATCAGCTGTTGTAACAAAAATGTCTTTTCACCATGAGGACAGTGAAGTACTGGAACAAGTTGTGCAGAGATTGCAGCACCTCCATACTTGGAGGTTTCCAAGACCCAACTGGACAACACCCTGAGCAACCTGGTCTGACCTCAGATTGTCTCCTGACCAGAGGAAAAACTCTGTAAGTTATAAATTCTGACAATATCTATTGTAATTAATATTTAAAAGAGCCTGGAAGAATTGTTTCTTCTCTATTGAGACTGGCTGTTACCCTCATTGGAAGTCCCTATCTGAATAGGATAAAAAAGTTAATAAAATCTATTTTAAACGTAATTACTGCAACCAGTTTGTTTTCTTTCTATCAGTACTATGGTAAGAAGCCTTTGGCTGCTTGCAAGGTTTGCCAAAGAAATACATCGTACTTTTCTGCAGAAGAATTATTAGATTAAAAGTAAAATATGTAGCACATAGGGAGAGAAATGATGAAAAAGAAGGAAAAAATAATTTTATGGTAAAATAGTATTTAATGATACAACTACTACCTAAAAAAATTGCTGTACTTCAGTTATGTAAAGGTGTTAGCCATCATTATTTTAAAATCTTGCACTAGAAATTAGTAAAGGGATATAGCATGCCATAAATTAAACAAAGTTTGGAGCCTAAGTAAAGCTTTGTTAATAGAACAGAGGGAAATGCTGTATGTTGGTACAGCTCAGTTTAGAATCAGAGAGTTTTAGATTAGATTAAGACAGTATTTATATTTGTTAAATATTAAAAAATTATTGAATAGCTAGTGATGAGCTTAAAAAAGAGCAACACTGAATCTAACACACTTATCTCCAAATATAAACAAAACCATTTATAATAAATTCTCATTCAGAGAATATATCTTTATGAAAGTATTTTAAAGACTAGCACTTGAAATAATTCATATAATAAACCTAAGGTTTTTAAAAGATGCTTACTCATACACATAAATGGATGTTAGTAAAAATTTTATAAAATCATAAAAACTTTGATTTTCAAAGCTGAATGAAGTAAGAATGTAAAGTATGATGTCAGCTGTCAGCTGAATTGACCTGTATGAGATATGTTCACAATCTTATTTCACCAACTTTTTATGTGTGTCAATTTTAGTTAATAAAAAATGGCTCAGGAATAAATCTGAAACCTGTTTCAGGGCTGAATTGAATCCTTTTCAGCAAAAATTACTGTGAAGTGCATTTAGTGAGGGATTTGATCCTACCAGTTGGCTTCAAGGTGTTTCCAACCTACTAGTTTTAATTATCTGTGGTGCAAGGGAAGAGTAGTGTTCAAATTGTGGATCCTTAGTTCTCTAGATGGGAGAACAGAATGTTCTTTGGCAGAGTTTTAGATACTTAGGGACCTTCAGTAGACACAAAAAAACCTTCTGTGCTTAAACCAGGTAAAACTCCATAGATTCCACTTATGGACTTGAGGGAAAGTGAGGTAACCTAAGTTTGTCCATTCTTTAAAAAAATTAATAATTCAAAGTTGTGTGGTGTGGACAAGAAAGCATATAAAATGTTAAGCAAGAGAAATAACATTAGTAGTAAAGGGGAAGAAATCCTTGAGAGTCAGCTTTACATCTCTATTTATAATATTTTTTGTCCTTTTCTCTTCATTATTATACATATTTATCTCACAATTTGTACTTTTTGAGTCTTCCACATACAGTTTTAAAAGTCATATTTATTCAGTAAGAGTTGTCTTAATCTTATATTGAGTACTGAAATATCTATTTTTTGTTGTTCATCTGGTGTTAATTGAAAGAAGATATTAAATAGGACTACAGGATAATAGTTCAAGAGGTGCAATTCTATTAAACATTTTGAAAACAGCTGGGGAAATAAATTGGTTTAGAACATACGAGTCATTAATCTTTCTCTTTCCTCTTGATTGCAGAGCAGAGTTTACCAAAGTAGAAGGTAGAGGGAGATAGTTTTACTAGTTAAATACCCTGTATTTTGCTCAAATCTTTATTGTGAGATCTGCAGCATAGTAGCATAAATTTACTCTGTATTTTGTGGAAGAGCCACATTTGATGTCCTTATCACAAAACCTAAACATTGTGAAGGCAATTCCTTAAGGGTATTGGTTTTGGTTCTGTTTTGTTGTTGTTGTTGTTTTGGGGGTTTGTTTGTTTGTGTTTTTTCTGTTTGTTCTTTTGGTGGTTTTTTTGTTTGTTTTTGTTTTTTCTTTTTTTAATCAGCCTCTCAAGTATAAAGGTTCTCTTTTTGAAAAACAGTAATTGTTTGTCATCATTATTTTCTTCTGATTGAAGTGAACATGTTCTAAGGATTCATGACACTCATTTGACAAAATACACCTACAAAACATGTAGCTCTGGGCTGTGATTAATCTTTATTAATTGCTCAGAGGTAATTAGAATTGATTTAGACTTAATCACTCTGATATTCAATCCAGCTCTGCCTGTTTGGTATCTTGAAAACCTTAAGAATTTCAAAACTAATTTATTTGGGATTTGACAGAAGTCTTTCTGGAAGCAAGAACTCTTCCTCAGCATGCGGAGTTAGACTGCTTTGATTACAGTGATTTGCAGTTGAATAGAACTAGACTGACTATAATGTTGATAATTTATTTTCATTTAGTAATAAAGTGAATTTTAAAGGTCCCCAGCTTCTGCATCTGGGGTATTCTGATACTTGTTGCTGTCAGATACATCTTAGTAAAAGTTAATTTATTTGTCACAAACTGAAAATGAAAATTTGGTTTTAGAAAGAAAATTCCTGCATTTGTATGTGAAATTAAGTTGTAGGTATTCTAAGAGGTGTATTCTGAGGTGAGTGGTGCTTGATAGGTTAGCAAAAAAACCTATGTGCTTGTAGATTTTTTTCCTATATTTTTATTGTATAATGATTATAATCTTATACAACCTTGAGTTAATTATGAACCAGATTCAAATGTGTGTGCATGATAAATATTGTATTCCACTTCTTTTCTTGCATTTGAAAAACTTTAGGTCATGAAAGCCTTGATGACATGACCAGGGCTTTGGGAAAGAATGCTACTTACTAATCTAAGCCCCACAGCTAGTTTAATAAAACAAACTTAGCCAAACAAGAACCCCAATGAAAGCAAACAAACAAATAGAAAAACTTGCTTTCTAAATAGAAGGGCACACTTAAAGAAATAGAGGAGAGATGAAAGTATTTTTTTAGAAAAACAGAAAAATACTATGACTGGGGCTCAGGGAGGATGTCTGAGAAAATTCTCACTTCTCAGCTGTGCTTTATGTGGTTAACTTTCTCCTTTATCCTGTTTGTAATACATTATTATTTATTTATTTTAGGCGGTAACACCTAAGAAATCTCCAGGGTTCTTCGAGCCAACTCTGAAAACTGGGTTCAGAGTAGTTCTCTTTAGCAGTCTCTTTACCGCAGTCAGTCTAAAATCTGCTGCTTTGAAATGAAGAGACGAAAAGACAAATAAAAAAAGTACTAAAAATAAAGTGCTACACAGTAAACTACAAATAAACAGTTATCATCTGTGCAGTGAAGTTTTGACTCCTTGATTCCTCTTCTAAGTGTTGAAATCCAGTTTCTGATTGTCCTGATGAGTTACTTGTCAACTGAATGGTGTCCTGCTGCAAAACACTCACATTTACTCCTCTCAAAACTCTCCTATATAATCTACAGAAGCAGAGTTATCCCAAAGAATCTTACCAGAACAGAAACAGATCAGACTGGAGGAATCACTTTGCTAATCCTGGTGACATATATTTTGTTTGCAGTAGAACAACTTTCAAACAAGAATAACTATCATGAGAGGAAAAATGCCCCCACCTGTTACATAACTCTTCATTTACATTCAAGACTGGACTCCACCTTGCTTACACTCAAAAAAATGAAATTTCCAAATTCCAATCCCACCACCTCCCTTCTTGCAAATGACGGAACAGTTTGTAGTAGCTACAACTGTGAAATGCTAATTGTTAATTAAATAGCTTAAGCAACAACTGCAATTAAAATATAAGTTTAAATTGCAAAATCAGAACATAATCAGTTGAACAGAGGGGGAGGATCAGTTGACCTTTTGGGGAAAAAAAACCAATAAAAGTCTGCTAAGCAAACAACAAAACCCCAAACAATCTTTAAAGATAAAGGAGTACTTAAGAGTGGTTTTGTTTGGGGGGTTTGAGTTTATTTTTAAGTGGGAAGTTGATTACCACTTTAAATTTTTTTTTTAGTATGGTAACTAACCAGGCTGTACTAAAGTGTCCACAGTCCTGAAGCAAGAGCTGCTGCATGTATTTGAACCACAGAATCATGGAATCACTAAGGCTCATGCACAAGACATCAAGAAACACATTATCATTCTCCAAATACCAAAAGAACAGACTACTACTGCTCTTTACGATCAAAACAATGTTGCTTTTATATGAGTGAGTCATTTTAAAGGGTCACCATGAAGAAAACAAAACCTGAATAATACATATAAATTCAGAAATATAGCTATTTTATTACTTATAGGAAGAACTTCTTCTGAGGCAGCACAGAAGACTCCATGTAATGAAAAAGCTTCCGCTATTTGGAAGGGAACTAAATTAACTTAAACTATAAGAACAGCTGAACTTAATCAGAAGAAGGTCCATCTAGTGACATTACCTAATCTGGTAAAAGTAAAATTACAGCATTTTGCTGACTACCATGCTTGAATGCTAGTTTTTCACTACTTACATCCTAGCACTTGCATTGCTTTTGCCTATTAAATTGACTCCAAAATTGCAATAAGTCTTTAGGGGCATTTTTACTCTTCCCCAAACTGAATTTCTTCCTATAGAAATCAGACATCACTTCAGTTAACAGACTCCTTCCTTATAAAGCTGTGAATGAGTGACTGAGAGTAAGAAATCATTTCTAGTTGTTATTAATTGGTTCACCTCTGTTTTGCTTTCATTAGTTGCCTCTCCCTGTGTTTGCAAATAATAGATAAGAAGCCTAATAGGTATGTGCATATATTAAATGTTATCCTCTTGAGACATTCACGCTTCTTTCTAAGAGAAAAAGGATGTGTATTTGAATCACTTCACTTTAGTGTTTTAGATAAAGCTGTTCATGGGAAAAAAACCTCCAAATCTATAACTAATTAAATACATCCATATTTAAATTATAATTTTTTAAATTAAAAGGCTATACTTAAATCTACAGTTCTGTGCTCTCAGAAAATTTATGCTAAATTATACTTACAAAATTTAAGATGAAAATAGCTGGGCAGCGAATGTGGGTCATTCTGCCCCTCTGCCCCCTCAGGTGAGACCCCACCTGCAGACCTGCCTCGAGCCCTGGGGGTCCAGCAGAGCAAGGACATGGAGTGCTGGAGTGAGTCCAGAGGAGATACCAAGGTGATCAGAGGGATGGAGCAGCTCTGCTGTGAGGAAAGGCTGGGAGAGTTGGGATTGTTCAGCCTGGAGAAGAGAAGCTTTGGGGTGACCTAACTGTGGCCTTCCAGGAGCTAAGGGGCTACAAGGAACATGGAGAGAGACTGGGCCTGGAGTGATAGGACAGGTGGGAATGGCTTCCCAGTGCCAGAGTTAGATGGGATATTGGGAAGAAATTCTTGTCTGTGAGGGTGGTGAGGCCTTGGCACAAGTTGCCCAGAGAAGCTGTGTCTGCCTGATCCCTGGAAGTGTTCAGGGTCATGTTAGATGGGGCTTGGAGCAACCTGGTCTAGCAGAAAGTGTCCCTGCCCATGACAGGGGGTGAAATTGGATGATCTTTAATATCCCTTCCAACCCAAACCATAAGGTGATTCAATGACTGATTCTCTGAGCTGTATGAGATCAGAGAAGAATTGTTTATTGCCTTGTTGTTTGGTATCAGTCCGTGACCAAAACTTTTAGGCACCTGCCATCACCCTATGTCTGTACTCCACTATACTTCATTAATTACAGAAACACATTGTGCTACACCACACAGATATAGATAGTTAAAGAAAAGCTAAAACAATTTAAAGATGCAATAACATTGGATAAATGCTTTGATTAATTAAAACACCTTAACGTAGGTGAGATCTGTCCAGTCTAACAGACTGAGAGAAATAGGTCAATCCCAATTTATGGCCCGATACAAACAATGGCCAGACTATCTTTACTGCACCATGAGGCTTTGAATGGTCACATAATTTTTTTTTTTTTTTTTTTTGTGTCTTAAATTATTATTCATAAAAAGCTACATTTAAATAAATATTTAGAAAGTCAGTCACAAAACAACAAATGCTTCTGAAACAGTGGGTGTTAACAATGTGTTCAGCTAATTTAGAAATATCCTTTCAGAGTTATATTGTGCTTAGCTGAGCAAAATCTGCATCTGGATTTATGAGACTATCAAACCAAAAATGGAGATTTAAAATAATATGAGAAGATCTATATTCATATACTACCTAATCTTCAGATTGCGAGTGTCCCTGGTGGTGCAGTGGCCAAACCACAGCGTTGTCAACGCTGAGATCCGGGTTCGAGTCCCGGTTAGGACACTCCCCGGGCAGATGGAGCTCGCTAGCCCTGTAAGGCAATCCATCTACGTCCTGAGGACCTCGCTGCCACCGTCCAAGCATGCTTGGCCCCGGCAAATGAACCTCAGGATTAAAGGGTGGGCTCAGTTCCGCGCACACTGTGTCTCACCTAAAAAATCCAATGCGCAGGCTGGAAGGTGTAAAGACCTTCCCCGGTTCTTCGTTCACGAAGAGACTGGCCATTATTATTAATCTTCAGATTGCAAAGATATTAGGATATTTGCTAGTTTTATGCCTATAGTTTCTGTACATAAATGGTGACAAGAAATGAGAATTTTGAGTAGATTTCTCAGAGAAATTAATCTTGGTGATACTAGTTAGGTGTCATGGTCAATGTGTGTTCCTATGGTATTTAGAAATAACTTTTTTTTAGAAATCTTTTGAGAATCCAAAGTATTATTGAAGTGAGGATCATCTACTACAAAAATATTTGCGTGTATAATTCCTGAGCTTTATTTCACTACTAGACTAATAGATCAATTTACGCAGTATAAGTAATTCTCTTTATTACTGATAAAAGAATTTGTTTAAATAATGATTATTTATGTAATTCTGCAGCTGTTTTGTTTGAAATGCTATGTGCAATCAACAAAGCATATATTTATCTATGAACTCAGGTTTCATCTAATTATCTACCATCCCTTTTTGAATAGTAAAATGGAAGTTATTTGTGTACCTAAAAAGAATTGATTTATGCTTTCAATTAAAAATAATTACTTCAAACCAGCTATGATTCTGCAGCCATTATGTGTGTGTGTTCAAATGGATGGGTGTGTGCCCAGTAGAAATGAACAGATCTTTAAAAGTTGCATCTTGGCTTTCTGAAATATTATTCTTTTCCCAACCACAAGATCTGTTTTATAACTAAAAAAGCACTGAAGTTTACAATGCACAGAGTTTTTCTTGCATAACTCTTCACAGCTTAAAAAAGCCAGTTCAGTAAGAATTTATCAAAACATAGCAGAACTTTGACTAAAATTAAATAATCACTGCAAATCTCTGTGACTCCAGTGCCTTACAAGGTAAAATATCTGTAAAATTATTGAAAATATTAACAAATTAGCACATATTAGAAATATTTACGTCTTATTTCTTTAAAGACCTTAAATTCCTTGAATTCTGGTTTCAGTGTTCAGGGTTCAGAGTTTTTTAAATTATTGTTATTATTTATTTTATTTTTACTTTTGGCTCTTTTCTGTTTCTACAGAAAACCCATTGTGACACAAATGTAGATTTCATTATAAGAACCTATAGAATGAAAATAATGTCCTGCTCTATTTTGCTATGTATGATACAGAAGTTTCTGATTCCCCATGCTGCAGACATTATTTCTGACCTTATAGAAGATTTCCAATATTTTCTAGGAATCTAGCATGGAAAGAAGGGATGATGACAGCATTGCAGCATTTGTGAACATGTCGATTGGTGGAGTTTGGAAGGAGAAGGGTGTTGGCAAATGGATGGCGCTTTTTTTTTTTTTTTTTTTTTGGGTAGAGTTTATTTATTTTAAAAAAGATTAGGATTATCATAAATAGTTAAAACTGGCTTGCGGCATGTCAAGACACTTGGCTGAAAATGAGGGGTTTTTTTAGTTTCCTTCCAGAAAGATCAAATGAAAGAGGCAAAAAATAGCATACTTCCCATTTCTTATTATACTAAATGCATGTATAGGACTGCAATTACTTCTCAAGGAAATTTATTTTAAATGACACTAATGACTTTGTACTTGTAGCTCATATATTTAGAACAACTCCTGTTGGTCTCTGTGAAGTGCTTTTCTTTCTTTTTGTCCCAATCTTGCCCAGAACTGTTTAGTTGATTGTGACTCCTTAGAGGATGTAATTCTATGTCATCTGTTCCCCAATGCTGCAGCTGCCAAAACAGAAAAAATTCAGAGTATCTTTTCTTCAGCATTTGGTCTGTCAGAATTTAAATATAAATGAATAAATAAACAGTATTTTACTTCATTATGTATGGCCAGTCTCTTCGTGAACGAAGAACCGGGGAAGGTCTTTACACCTTCCAGCCTGCGCGTTGGATTTTTAGGTGAGACACAGTGTGCATGGAACTGAGCCCACCCTTTAATCCTAAGGTTCATCTGCCAGGGCCAAGCATGCTTGGATGGTGGCAGCGAGGTCCTCAGGACGTAGATGGATTGCCTTACAGGGCTAACGAGCTCCATCTGCCCGGGGAGGGGCCCTGACCGGGACTCGAACCCGGATCTCAGCGTTCACAGCGCTGTGCTTTAACCACTTCACCACCAGGGGCTCCCAACTTCATTATAATGTCCATTATAATATACAGTGTAAGCTGTATGAACTGACATTCATATTCATAGAATCCCAGACTGGTTTGTGTTGGAAGGGACCTTAAAGTTCATCCTGTTCTAACCCCTGCCATGAGCAGGGATATCTTCCATTATCCAAGTTGCTCCAACCTGGCCTTGGACACTTCCAGAGATCCAGGGGCAGCCATAGGTTCTCTGGGCAACTTGTGTCAGGGCCTCAGCACCCTCATAGGGAAGAAATTCCTCCTAATACCCAATCTCTGTCAGTTTGAAGCTGTCCTTCCTTGTCCTGTCACTACAGGCCCTTGTAAAAAATATTGTTCCAGCCTTCATAGTTAATAGCAGAATACAACAGAAATAACAGGAGTTTAATAACAATCTGACCTAGATGATGACAAATAATTCCAGTCAATAATACTCTTCAAGTTTAAATTTTAATCTATGATACCATTGAGTGTAAGGATTTATAGGGAAGTCTACAACAACAAAATGATTCCTGTGAACCCAAAAGAGCAGTGTAGCATGTTTCTATAGCATAGTAACTACTAATACATCCTGTACTTTTGTGGTGCTGATGTTCTACTCTCATCATATACCAGTTAAGGCTGTAGAAACTCACCTGAGTTGTTTTGATAATTTGGCTTCTGTAGTACTTTTCTGCTAAAAAACACCCCAAAACCAACCAACCAAACAAAAAAAACCCCAATAAAAACACGCAAACAAACAAAAAACCCACATTGTTTTTATCAAAAGTTCACAGAATCCCAAAATGGTTTAGGTTGGGAGAGCCCATAGTGGGTCATCTGGTCCCACCTCCCTGCTCCAGTGGGGTCATCCTAGAGCACATGGCACAGGATTGTGTCCAGATGATTCTGGAATATCCCCAGAGATAGGGGGGATCTCCCCAGATAAGGAAGCTCCACATCCTGTCTGGTCTCTGTTCAGTGATCGATCACTGCACAGTGAAGAATTTCTTCCTCATGTCCAGGTGTAACTTCCTGGGCATCAGTCCCTGCCCATTCCTCTTGTCCCATTGCTGGGCCCCCGTGAGCCAAGCCTGGTCCATCCTCTGTGCCCTCCCTGCAGACAC
>NW_020955690.1:60155-69307 GCF_003031625.1 Empidonax traillii
TATAAATCTGAGATTTCTATGAATTTTAATAACCTTTTGAAAACACTAGCGCAGGGTGTTTGTGGGCAAACAAGTAATCTCACATTCAAAGTTACTTTCAAATAATATAAATACCCGCCCAGGAAAATGTATGTTATCCCTGACAGGGACTAATATTTGTTTCTGTTTTTGATGGGTGACTCTTAAAACTGTCTCAAAATCCAGATGTTTATTTAGTTGTGAGTCATTATTTGTGTGAAATATTAACACTGCACTGAAGAGTTCTGCAAGCTCTTGTTTTTATAGGAAGCCTTAGCTCAGCAGAAAACAAATTGGAACTTCTGTGCTCTGAATTCTCCAGTCAATGTGATAAATGTTTGAAATTTATTGACTGCAAATGTATAAATGCTAGGGATCGAATTTAAGGAAAATGCTAACAGGACTCCAAATCAAGTGCAGACACAGGTAGTAGAAATGGTATTTTTATACACAGACATAGATGAATTGCTCACGTGAACTTTCCCCCCATAATATTTCTGATAACCTGAACAAAGCCCAAGGATTTAGTAGTCCCTAACAGTATCAATATCTTTTTACTGTAGTATTTTTCCCTTCTTTAAGTAGAGGATACCTAAGTGGAAATGCTGAAGAAAGAGTGTGAGGAAGGAAAGCAAGAGCAAGTGATCCAATCTGTGGCATGGATGGCAACTGATTAAATTATATTTTCAAAGTGCAAATGCCATTTTGTTAAAAAGGGCTTATTCACATATATGCAAGAAAATAATTTTAAATTTGCTGATGCTTTTTTAAAAAGTCAGTGTGCAAAAATGCTATAAATATCTTCAAGTATCTCGAAGCAAATGATACTGGATCTGGACTGTAGGATAGTTGAGTTAATACTACTTTTCCCATTGATTTTGGATTGCTGGATTGCATTTAAAAAAACCTGTGACTCCTGTTGATTCACTTGTCCATCTGTCCCATAAACAAAGCAGAAGAGAATTTCAAGGGCAGTAATTTTTTTGCTCTAAAATTCCTGAAGAGGTACAAATTCAAAACCCTCAACCCATCCAAAGGATGTCTAAGTTAATGAAGATATAGTGTCTAGCAATGCAATTATTTTTATATATACCTCTATTTTAGTTACACTCATGCAGTGGGTCATTAATTAGGATATTGCACTACTTTTGTATTTTCATTTTCTACTAGATGATTTGTGTCAGAGTTCACAACTGATGGAAACCTATCCAAAAAAACTCCTTTTTTTATCTTTTATGCCTTTGGAAAAAGTAGAGGTAAATCAATCATATCTATGTGGGTTCTGCACCAACTCTAGGAAAGGAAAGCTGTTTCACAAAGCTCGATGTACAGAACTAAATGTGTACTTAGAGCATATCCAAGAAGAAAGGAATTTTTGCTCCTGCTTCTGGAAAGTACCACTTCCCACAAGTGATGCCTTTTGCATTTATTGGCACTCTGTGCTTGGAAACAACCAGTGCTAAGAGGTTTTATGAAAGTATTGCATCAGAAGATACAGTCTGTTGATTCCCTGTGCATTACCAGTGCCTCAAAGTGTCCCAAGAATTTCAAGAAAACACATTTTTATCTGTAATAAAATCTGAAATAATACAATGTATTTGTCAGCAACATAATTTATACCAGTTGTAAATAAGTGAGTATCTGCAAAGGACATTGCTAAATAAATATACTGAGATCTGTGCTTTGCATCTGAAATTACTATTAAGAAATGATCAGTTAGAAAATCAGGTATTTTACACACTAAATGATCTGCCTCATTAGTGGTTCTAATGTGAATTATGACCTGTAAACTCTGGCACTGCCCAGCTCTGGAGGCGATGGGTGTTCCTGAGCTCTGGAACCAGCTCTGTCCCTTGTTCTAAAATACAGAGGTGTGTGCATTTTCTGGATAAACAAATGCCTTCAACAGTCTGTGAGGATTTTCTGACGGAATTTTACTCTGTGTCTCCTGTGGAGTCATAGAGAGCAGTTCTTTAAAAATCCTATACTGACTTTTACTCCTTTTGAAAACTTCAGAGCTCCTGTACAATTTTTTTCTCCGCTTAATTGTACAAGAAATTTAATATTGTTATTATTGCCTAATGAATACTTTTGGACCGTATGTGTGAAACTTGAACAAGGAAGTGAAAAATCTAGTCTTTTAACCATATCCCTTTGCTTAAGGAATGTTCCAAAATAATGCATTACTTCTACTACTAACCATGCTGTCATGGTTTTGAAGGATTATGCAGAAATCTTCAGAATCAGATCCCTATTTTAGGGTAGGCTGGACTAAAAATTCTAAGGAACTTTTTTTCTGATTATAGTAGTTTGTTAACTACTTGATCAAATATTGAATTTCTATGTTTTTCCTTTTTTTTTTTTTTTTTTAATTAAGAATAGCTGCTAAGGAACCAATGAATCAACATCAAAATATAAATATTAAGAAGTTATTCAGTAAAAAAAAATAATATAATCTGTAGAGGAACATTAACTCTGTGAGTACTAGTAATTGTCTAATGCAACAACAATATGTCTAATTGCAAAGGTAAAATAAACTTTGATTTCATTATATACTGTACTGAAGAATGAGCTAAAATATACTCTATGAAGTGAAATAAATGCAATTGTATAACATAGTAGACATTAAACATTTTAAGAAATATAAATGCTGCAAGGAGATGTCTACAGAGAAGTTCTAGGAGCGTTTGAAATTCTAGGGAAAGCTGAACTCCAAAAGAGTTTAGAGTTTCAATTCTAAAAATATATTTACACATGGCAACATGGATTACAAATTACTGAGACATCAAAATATATTCTAAATGTAATTTGCTTGCAGAAATACTAAAGTCTGAGTTTATATTTCATTTATGTTGCTATGTCTTCTCTAATTTCCATCTTGCATCTCAGAACTCTGAACTCTCACAAATGATTTTGGGGTTAAATTTACCTTTTCAATGAAGAATGAAACCCACTGAATTCAAATTTTTTTTGTGTGTATAACTTCCTCTGGATTTCTAACCTGAGATCCTTGTTCCCATCTGTCTTTGTAATTGACAAGTCAATGAAGAGAATTTCAAATTATTCAAAAGTGTTGTCTCTTACAATAAATATATTGTGTGAAGTCGTCATTGAAACGCTACATTTTCCCTCCATTCTGCATACAACTCTTTGAAGTTGCAAAGATTCTGAGGTGTGTGTTTTTAGATTTTTTTCTGTTTTGTTTGTGTGTTTGTAGTTTTTGTGGTTTTATTTTTATATAAACTTTAGTGTTTAAGTAAACAGCTTTGAACTTTTACCTCAAGATGATAAAACATTCATTTTTCATTCAGGGCAGAACCAAGTCCATTGAAACATTCACTGAAAGAAAAACAAACTATTTTTTAGCATTCAGTAATAACTAAAGGATCTTGTTCTTGGCCATCACTGGAGGTGGCTGATGAAGTCTATAAATACTCTGAGATTTTTTAATTTTATGTAATTCTCTAATTTCTTAGTGATGCAGTGTGTTTGTAAAACTTTCACTCCTGACTGTCTGGTGTGTGCACAATGCCTATGTGAGCCTGCAGGTTTAAAATCCTGAGGCATTTGCATATGTCTTGAAGAAAAACTTGAGTTTTAGTGGAGGTTTTTTTGTTTGGATGGGTGGGCTTGGTTTTTCTTTTTGTTTGCTTGGTTTGATTGGGTTTGAGTTTTTTATTATTTTAATATTAATAAAAAAGAGTCTGGTGAATTTAGCTGTCAAACCAAATCTGCAAAAGGAAAGCATAGATGTATGTCCCACACTATTTTTATTTACACAGACTCTTTTAAAGATCATTACAAAGTGATTAAAAAGATCAGAATCAGATCTCTCAGGTCTAGATGGAAACCAATATTCTTCTGTTTACCTCAGTACAGACATGGTGAACTAGGGGATTATTGCTATACATGGATGCTGAAAAGTTTGGCTGTGTCAATGTTGGCATGTCATTTTCAGACAGGGCAATGCTTCCTTTAACCTGGATTTATCTAGGTTTTTATTTAAGCATCCTGTGTTTGACCACTTCAAAACATTGTGGATGCTCTGCCAAGGAACCCCTGGTCATTTGGGGAAACTGAGGTAGATCTGAGAAGGAATGAGGCACAGGCACAAGAACATGGGGTAAAGGGGAGGTGGAGGGATGGTTTTTGACAAACAGAGAGCGCAGCCAGCACACAGCACACACAGTGAACAACAAGATAAACAGTGTTGTAATCCTCTTGGTTTTGATAGTGAGAACAAAAAATTAATTTCTTTGGTTAGGAAGTGGATTAGTACCTGATTAAATCCCAGATTTCAGAAATGAGATTCTTTTGCTTCCCATTTCTGCCTTGCTAAACCAAAAATTTTTTTCACAGGGGGGAATGTGAGAATTATCCCTGCAGGTATCAAAGGTTTTCCTAAAATATAAGCTTTTCCTGAGCTTTTTTTCGAAAGGGAAATCTTCTATCAACCTGTAATAAAATTAGACAAAAACCAATACTCATGAAAATTGCGTGTTTAAAAGTAATTTTTGTTTGTTTGTTTCTTTGTTTTTTGTTTTGTTGAGCCTATTCTGAATGGAAATAGGATGTTTTGGTTTACTTCTCACAGGTTCTTAAGGGTGTGACAACTGAAGTAAAACTTATAGGGAGGTTTTTCACTTCAGGAAAGATGCATGTGATATATTAGCTTTAGGAACAGCTCTAAAAATGCATGACTTTCATTTTTTTACCACTCCTCAGACAATATCTTAAACCTTAAATCTGTGGGGATAACGTCTCAGCTGCTTCACTCCGAAGATGCCTAAAAAATGAGGGAACAGTATGTGCTGTGGAGGTCAAGTTCACCACATCCAGCTCTGCATCAGAGTGAGATTAAAGTGATCAGCTCTTTCTTTTCCCCTTGTCATATCCAGAACAAGAAAAGAAGAGTGCGTGGGTTCATTCGGAGGAATGGGACCATGCACCTAAGGACAGAGAGATCAGGAGAAGGGTAGTGCTACTGGCATGGTTTGACATGAGCACCAAGGACATTTCTCCTCTCCAGGAAACCAGATGGGTCTCCAATGCTCAAATAACAGTGTCATGTGAAAGGGAAAACCATAATTTTCAAGCTGACATGAAAGCTGCATTTTTTGTGTGTTGTCAATGAGGATTTACTATTGTATCTGCCAGTTTTTTTAGTGTTATTTAAGACTTTTTTTTTCCTCTCTACCCAGTGTTGAATTCATCCAGACTCCTAGGTATTTTTCTACAGAGTTTTTCCATATGTATCAAGCTGACATATGGGCAAAGTGGATAACTTCTGTAGTTGCCTTCTTTTGCAGCAAAAGGAGGTCTTCTAATTTTACATTCTATATTGATATGCAAAGTATATATTCAGATATATGGGTGTATATTTTAGGAAAGTTTGTGGTTATCCTCAGACAAGAAACAAAAACACAGGATAAGCACAGACCAGCTTAGCTGTTTTTGGTTACAGACAGTTTTCAGTTTGAATGCAGAGAGAAAACTAAGCTAAAATAAAAAGACATGCCGCACTGATAACTTTTATTAATCTTTACTTCTGCTTATAAAGAAATCAGGGCAAATGTAACCTCTAGATAGAAAATGATGCAGCAAATACTAATGCTGTGTTCTTATGGGAAGTTGTGGGATTCCCTTTGCTTAAACTATTTTCAAATTTAGCCTGCAGACACTGATTTGATTCTTTGATCTACAGATTATTTTCTAAACCTGAGATGGTTTTCTTCTATCACTTTGATTGCATAAAACAGTCAGGTTGTAAATGCTTTTAAAAACACAGATTTTTTTAAGTTTACCCCTGAGTTTTAAAAGGTTCTTTTATAATAATAGACAGCATTTACTGAAACTAAAAGTATTTCAAAATTTGTTTGGCCACAGCTGTTTATGCCCTAAGTGCCCAAGAGTTTGGATGACCTTTTTCAAAACTCTCACAGCCAGAAGTCTTGCAGGTTCAAACAATTAATTGGTGTTATGGTATGACATCTCTGGCTGTAGCTGGAACATTACATGCTCGATCAACACACTACTTGAGAGCACACTGTAATATGACTACTTGTGAGTCTGAATGCCAATTGCTACCCATATTGTGAACCAAATTTTGCCATCTGGTGCAGCCACACTATTCTACTGAACTGACTAGGGGAGAGGTTGTGTATGTCAGACAAAAGAAAGAGCACTAATTAATATTCATTAACACTCAGTGCTTCTTCTATTGCATGTTGTTTGCAAATGCACTGTAAAATTCACCACTAAGAGTTATTCACAAATATTCATTAATTTCTACATGCAATTTTCTCTTTCATGTCTGGTGCACAAAGAAGTTGCTATAAATATTAATGATTCAGAATATGTTGACTGGTTGCATAAGTCATATGGTGTTACTTCTGCTTTCGACTGGTTAATTTATGTAAATAGAGAGTACAAGAAAAATGACAATTTTTGCATGTTAAAACTGAGTGTGGAGCTTGTGATTACCATATGGGAAATGGGCTTTTTTGCAAATACATATTGAGAAGGATCGGAATTTTCAAAAGCATATATGTAATTTGGAGTGTATTTCAAGGAATGACAATAGGCTGCTTCCTAAGCTTCCTATGGGACTTTGAAAGCTAATTTTCTCCTAATCCAAATGTAATGTTTGAATGCATGCTGAAAGAAAAAGGGATTGCTACTCCAATGGAAAGGTCCACCTTCTTCAGCAAATTTAAGAGATTAGAGAAAACGACGCTGAATTCTCAAACAACACTGTCTTAACAAAATAGTAATAACTTATTTAAAATGTTAATTTTGATACAAAAAGAGTATCCCAAAAATTTTCATGAACAAAGGAAATAATAAAAATTGTTATTTTCTCACAGACATAAAAAGTAAGTTTGGTGCAGACCTCAGAATGTTCATCCTCTTGCTACAAGACAGAACTAAATGCCCTGATATCTTTCTTGGTAGATAACTGACTAGGCAGGGGACTCTTTTTATTTCTTCTAAGGCTGGCAATTCATTAAAACTTGATGTACTTTTTAGTAATTTTTTAGGCCCAGATTAGTCTCTCTGTGATCCTAGGATTTGGTCAGAGATTTCTAAAAGAAGAAACAGTTCAATTATACTTCTGTTCCCAGTGTGAGGATAGAAATATCCAAGTAGGTGCCTCAACTCTGAGTAGACCTGTTTTATTAAAACTTTTAATGATATCTTAAGTAAAGAAATCCTGTAAAGAAGTCTGGTTTATTTACTTTTCATGATTAGCATATAGCTCTTATCTATACCCGAGGAACCGAATGGTGAAATAAAACAAAAGATGGTCTTGGGAAAGCATTGCACCTTCGCTGAATGGTGCTAAAGAGAATTGTAAAGAAAGAACAGTATATTTATAGTAGAATTTGCATGGTTAATGTGGAAAATATGTTTTTACTTGAGACAGTTCCTTAAAACAGTCCCTGCAGCTCTCCATCAACCTCTGAATTCCTCCATTGTCTTTGCAAGGCCCAAGTTCTATCCAAAACTGTACAATTCCCTGAAGCACCATGACAGTATCAAAGTCTGTGAGACAGTTTTCACAAATCTGAGGAGTTTGGAAGTAAAGCATTTGGCAAAAGCATACTAAAAATTATTTATAGGTACACCTGACTGACTTCGTAGATGAAGAAACATGCCTTTTTCTGACAGTGTATTGTCCTCCAGAGTTTTTAAACTTCAACTCCTTTCCTAATCAGATAGTGACTGGTGCAGTTCCAGGGTCTCCCAGCACAGTAACGTCTGTCAGTGAGGTCAAATGAACCAATGTTTCATCCCAAATGTTCAGACTTTTGGATTTTCCATTATTAGAAGACTTAATTAATTATTGGGGATGATGATGGTTTATTTCTCATCAGAAGTAATGTTAATTTCTACTCATTTAAGATTGGTTTTGGACTTTTCAGTAAAATTTTACAAGAGTAAAAAAATAATACTTGGGAAGAAACATGATTTCTGTCCCTACTGAAAGAAATCTTCTTCCTCTGATGCTGGCACTTTGATCCCCTGAACTGCCTCCATCTTTATTCAGGTGTTGTTTTACAGAAAAATCCAATTCACCTTTACATTTGGTTCAAGGCCTTTATATATGTGTGATGATCATATTAGGCATTTTGGTACAGTGTAAATCAACATTTCACCAATCAGTGTTCAACCAGAGAGAAACAGAGCAACATTTGCTCTCAATATCCTGACTGAGGTGTCTGGACCTTGTAAAATCTAACTTTGTATTTTTTGATTTCTTTCTTTTTAAAGCTTAATACTTCACTGGACTGCTCCTGGATGCCAGTCAGCTTAGGAGATCAAATTGGCTGGATCCCGATTTGCACACTAACTGACCCAAGTAAGAGATGTTAAACCAATCCATGATGTTCTATTTCTTCAAGAAATTGAACTGGAAATTGCCTTAATTTTTTTTTTCCCCTGACTTTGTATGTTTCTATTATGAATTAGTGATAGCTAAAAACTCTAGACATATTCCAAAACTAAAAGTCAAAGTATAATATTGGTTTTCTTGTTTATATGGATTACAGTCCTTAAGTGTGTGTTTTCATCAGAATTCATCACATTCATTTTGTCAATAAGGACCAGCAAGTTTTTGTGGTACCAACATACTTTTGAAGTTTTAAATTTTATTTTTTTTAAAAAATTGTTTTAATGGTTCCTATAGTTTTTTTTGTTTATTTTGCAAATACTTTTCTTATTAAAAAATCCCATCTCACAAAAAGGTGGGGTTTGGGTTTTTTTAATTTTTGTTATTTATTTTCACAGTATAAATATCCACAGCCAAACTTCTAAATCTAGAAGGGAAATCTTCTCTTTCAGGAAGGCAAATAGGCAAAATAAGGTAAATTCCTCACCAGTACTATTGTGATTGAACTATCCATAGTTTGTGATTACCACACATCCAGTAGCAAATATTCGCTAGACTTATTCTCAGCTACTTCTTGTTACTAAGTATTATGAATCAGAGAACAGAAACCTGTTCCCATCAATGGTTGAATTGGCTCTCCGTGATTGTATTTACAGCTCATGTTAAATTGTTCAATTGCAGAAAAAAGAAAATCCTCTTTTTTTTTTTTTTTTTTTTTTTTTTTTTTTTTTTTTTTTTTTTT
>NW_020955690.1:69427-142614 GCF_003031625.1 Empidonax traillii
TTAGTTTATAGCACTTAATTTGTTCATTTTTATGCTTATTTTTTCCATTTAATATCAATACTTGAAAACTGTATCTGATATTCCTTGAAAAATTATTTTTGAATCAAATTCTCAGTATTAGAAATTGCCAACATATTTTTTGTAACTGTTTCATAGATATGAAGTCTATGAATCCAGTCAAGGGCTGGATTCCTTGTAATATTTATGACTCTTGGGAACTCTTGTATCCACATTTCCTAGAACTGTGCTGTGATGAAAGTAAAAAGTTATGAAGTTACATGTAAGGAGATGCTTTTAGGTATGTTATTGCAGTGCAAATTATCACATAATGCTATATTGAATGAGACATTTTTAAAATAGGACAATTCCAGCAGTACAAGAGGAAAAGTGTGATTTGCAGGAAAATGGTGAAAATATTGTTCTTTTACTGCCTGAGAAGGAAAAAAAGAGACTAAGAATATTCTAGGCAGTGGCAAGAGACTCATTCAATGGAAGGTAATATCTTTAAAGTATTTTTGTATAAAGATTATTAGTGTTATATCATTACTAATGGATTTCACAGAATGCTGATTTAGTTCACCCTTTAAAAACTGGTCTTTAAAATCTTTGTGCAGGTTAAGACAGTATTAATTACCCAGTACTTTAGTCTCATTTTTCTGCTAGGCTTTTTTCTCTGCGAGGCATTTTACTCAGCTGCTCATTAGCTTCAGTGGGTTCCATGAGGTAAAAAAAAAACACAAACAAAACCAAAACAAAACCCAAAAAAATCTGACCATCACAATTTCACAATTTTAACCACATTAGGGATATATAAAATTATTTGCAATTATCTTCATGATTGCCATAGGATGCTAATGTAGTAAATTTTTCTCTCCACATCACAGCATTTACCAGAACACACCAGGGGAATTTTGTTGCCTTACACAGTCCCTGATGTCTAAGACTGCTCCACACAACTTTGACTTTTCCAGTGTTCACAAATACTGTAGGATGCTCCCTGCCACCTTCTCAACTACTTGGAGACAGCTCATTTGTAGGGAAACTATAGAATGGCTTATGCAATTAAAGTATAGAATACTGAAAAGGTCAAAGTAACACAAAAGTAACACAAAAGCAATAAAGCAATCAGATTTCCTGTTAAACTCTGATAGAGGATAAGTATCCTGTGGCTGCTGGGCTTGAAAGACTGAAAACATTTTAGATGGGATCACAATGTGCATTTGTAGATAGTACATTTTGTTTCTGTGGGCAAAATTCCCATTAATTTAAATGGTTCCAAGTTGTCTGGCCTGCACAGAGACATTTTCTTTTAGATAGATCATTGTAACTTGATGGACAAAAATTACAGAGTAAGAAATATCCCTTCCTGCAGAAAACAGATACCTTACCAGAATTTTTGAGCCATGCAAGAACTGGCATGTTCTAGAGAAAGTTAATTCCTGCTTTATCAACACCAGAACATCATGACTCTGTCTGTAAATATAATTAACAGGTGTCTGGTGGAATTTCCAGAATAATCAATCAAAGTACAGTTTTGTCTCTTACCTTATATTTTGCAGCCAGAAATGCTGATTTATAGCTTTCAAGTGATATATTTTTTTCCCATGTCATGGTTGTTGCAACAAAAAAAAAAGTCTGTTCTTTGTTGTAAGAATCTTACATAGTTGACGTTAGTGCTCTGAATCAGTCTCCCTCTTTAAGTAAGAAATCTGCCTTGTGGGTGGAAAAATAAATTTGTTTGTTGCTCTGATTTGCACATCATCTGGGTTGCCTGAAAACTGTCTGTGTCATGACATGTTAGTAGGTTGTTCCAAAAAGTCAGTAAGGAGATGCATGTGATAAGAATAAAAATTCATCAGAGCTTGCTACCATTCTCAACAATTCTGTATTCCAGATTAAAACGATTGCTTTTATCTTAATTTTTCATTTTAGAGCAATTATGCTTAGTCTAGACATAGGATTGCCTATGGGATTCCTAATTTCCAGGCAAATTAAGGTTGTATATTTCTAGGTATTTAAACAGTCCGAGGAGATATCAGTTTCCAGAAAGATATGCCTGAAACTAAGTCTGCTTTCAATGATCTGGTTAGACAAAAGCTTATCCCACTTTAATGTGTACCTTGCTAAATTCACTCAGCTCTAGCATATCTGCAACCTCTGAAAGTCACTCAGTATATGCTCTGGCCCTTTCATATGTAGCAGCTGTTAACACACTTAAATTAAATATAACCACTGTCTTTCCAGCCCAGATTTGTTGTTTCGTTTTCATATGTAGCCCCTCAATAGAAAAATTAGACTCCGAAATTAATTAATTATAGATAATGCTGTGAAACTGTTAAAATCCTTGTAAGTTTGTAAATTAATTAAGGGTGGTGCTTTATCCTGGCATTATTTTCAAAAACATTTTTCCCCTGCACTGAAAAGTAGAACTTAGATATTTTAATATAATTCGTAGTATACCAAAATTTAAGGCAAGTTTAAAACCTGTATGAAAAATTGAAGTCTGTTCCTGTCAATCACGACTTTCAATGGACAGTCCATAATTTTAGATGTAATTCTGTATAATACTCTGGATGTGTCTCTAGCAGCAGCAAAATGTCTGAAAAAAAAAAAAAAAGATTCAGGAAAAGCCTATTCTGGTGCAGAAACTATTCTGATATCCACACAGCTGAGTACATCATATGCACAATTGCAATAACTGTTGTGCAATTTTAAAATATTTTCTTATTCAGAGAAACCTGTTACTCTTCAAGCTCCTGCTCAAGTTTTTTCACCTATACTAAGTTTTTATGATATTTTAAAAACAAGAATAGAAAACCTACCTATTCACCTGTGGTCTGGAATTTTGCATCTTTAATGTTTTAGAAATTTAATGTTAGCTCTACCAAAATATAATGTTCTATGAGCTTAAGCATGGAAATCTCTGTTATTTTAAATAGAAAAAAAAAAACCCTTACAGTCACACTGCCATAAAATCTTAGTGCAGCTTTCTTTCTCTCAAAATAATGTGTGCTTGTTTATTTTGGCAGGGAGGGAGTGAGGAGGATGGTAAGAATTTCACAGAAATAAAGATTTTTTTTTCCTTGTAGGTAGACTATATGACTCCATTTTTAAGAAACAAAATATTCAAACATTTTTATTTTTTTCAGAAGAGGTTGAATATATCCTGTGGTTTGTCTTTAGTTCATTATAATGAAATCACTTTCTACTATAGAAGGCTGGATTGATATTTGCTGAGATTTAGATCTCTGCCACATATTTCTTCTGCACTTTGGTGGACTGGATAATCACGGTTTTGATGAACCTGTTTGAAGGCTGTACATTCCAGTGCTTGACTGAGCAGTAAATGCAGCAGTCACTCACATGATCTGTACAAAGGCCTTTCCCAAATGAGTTTCTAGTGTAGTCCATGGATCAAATACATAAGTTTGAAGCATCAAAATGGTGAGATAGAGTGCCAATGTTTTGTACTTGTTTAAAAAAACCTACATTAACCCACAGACTGCACCGGAATATTACAGGTGTCCCTCAGTTATAATAATTTGCTGTCCTGTTTATGTGGCTGAGTTTTGATAGTGGGAGGGGCTATAGGGTGGCTTCTGCTAGAAGCCACTGTTCCAGGGTCCCCTCCCCCCTCCCCATCCTTCCAGCAGGGGAAAGACTGAGAGCCAAGGTCCTTGCCACTGGTGGGAGACCACTGGGGTGCGGAGACACCCTGCAGCTCATTAAAGAGCCCATGCTGAAACTGGTGGTTGCATGAAGGAGGCTGTGACCCCATGGGAGGCCCAAGGATAGAGTCGAGTCCTGCAGAAGACCTGTGGTCTGTGGAGAGGGAAACCCACGCTGGAGAAAGGTTTTTCCGGGTAGGACTTTTGGCCCTGTGGGGGACCCAAGCCAATACAGTTCATTCATGAAGGAGTGACCCACGCGATGGCAGATTGGGAAGAACTGCTGGCTGAGGGATGGATTCACATTGGAGAGGTCTGTCTCCCATGGGACAAACCCCCACGGGAACAGGGGAATGACTCAGTGATGTGGTCCCCCTGTAGCCTATGGTGAAGACCATGGTGATGTAGGTGTCCCCCCACAGACCATGGAGGAGTAACCCACAGGACAACAGCATGGGAAGAGCTGCTGCCTGAGGGATGGACTCAAACAACCTGATTGCAAAACCCCCTTTCCATCCCCCTGTACCAAGGAGTGGGGAGGAGAGATAATATGGAAGGAAGAAGGGGTGGGGGGAAGGTGTTTTAAGACTTTGATTTCTCACTCTTTGGTTTTTATCTTGTTAGCAAAAAATTTAAGTACTATCCTCATTTTGAGTCTGTTTTACCTATCAGTAAATGAGTCTCCCAGTTATTCTCTCTACTCAGGAATTCTTTAGCTGTTTATTTTTTTGTTTGTTTGTTTGTTTGTTTGTTTGTTTGTTTTTTCTATCCTCTGTGGAGTTGCAGGGGCGAGGCAGGGCAGGGGGGTGATGTAGCGGTTTTTGGTGGGTATTTGAAATCCAGCCAGTGTCAACCCACTACACTTGCTAAAATGAAAGGTTCTGATGGCTAAAGAATGTAAAACAGATTGTACTGAACATGAGATGTGGGAGTCTGCTGGTGTGACTTAAACAAGTCTGTCAATTCAGTTAGTCTTCAAATACTGTTGCTCAACTGATTTTTTAATTTTGTGCAAAAGCATTGAAGTTTGTCTTTCAAGAATCCTATCATGTAAAGTTCTGACTTGGATTCCTATGGTTTATGTTTTTCCATTACTGCTACTTTGAAGAAGTTATTTTTGCCAGCACCAGTAGAAATTTGGGTATTTCTACTGAAAGGTGTGGACAGACTTATCAGGCTTCATGCTCAGGCTCCAGATCATCTCTGTGTATTCCCATAGTTAAAGTGACTCTGCAAAAGATATGAACATTTAAAATAAATCTGAACCACTTTTTTTTTTTTTTTTTCCAAATAAAATGCCTCATGGACCCAATACCAGACAGTCTGTCTCTAATCCTAGTATTTCAGAATTACCTATTCCATTGTGTCTTCCTATAACATAAAGCTCTCAAAGCATTAAAGTGGAAACACAAAAGGGAGTAAATTTGAAGAGAGATAAACTAAAGGAGAAAGGAAATGTTGAAGATAAATAATCCTTTTCTGTAATATTTTTTTCCCTATCAGACACATAAATTCAGTGGATGTGTTACTGTTCACTGTGCAAAGGTTTCACCTCCCCCTGCCATTGTGTTTCATAGATGTTGCTTGTTTGTTATTTTTGGACAGAAAAGCAAAAACTTAGAGGGCTTTTCTAATTCCTTTAGAGGTAATTCATTAGCATTAGTCACTCCAAGTAGTTTAAACACAGCTTTCAGTGAGCTTCATGAAGTTTTGTTTTAACCTTCTATATGTCTTTTGTATATATCACAAAATAGTGTTTTGTGATCTAAACTGTATGAGAACTCATGAATACTCAGAATCTGGTTTTTTTCCTGTCTCTCCATTGTTACCATTATATCTGATTGGTTATCCTGTGACCAATAGTACAAAAATTTTGGCATGAAGAATATATATATATGAAGAGGTTGTGGAAACACTTACAGAAAAAAAAAAAAACAAAACCAAAACAAAACAGCAAACCAAGCTAAGACACTTTTATTTGTATTTCTGAAAAGTGGGTGGCAAAGGGAAGTTGGAAGCCTGAAGACCGTAAAAATCTTAGGTGTTTGAAAATTAATATATAGTTAATTAGAAGTATTTTAACTTTAAAAAGGATGGATAGGAATAAAAGGAAATAGGTGGATGATGACACTTTCAGGACTATTTATCTCTATTCATGTATTCTGAAGTTAGTAATTATCCTGCACAGGAAGGACATTGACATTTTGGAGCGAGTCCAGAGAAGGGCTATGAGAATTTTCAGAGAAAAGAAAGAACCTAATCCTAGAAGTTAATTAAATAACTTTTTATGATCTCTCAAACACAAAAAAAAAAAAAGGGGGGGGGAGAAAAAAATAATCAAAAAAGGATTTTTGTTGTTCGGAAGCTTATCCTCAAGATTTTATTTCTGAATCCATTTTGAATTCTTAGAGATTCCACATAGACATACGTACAGAGGCACACCCATATATGCACGCATACACGCATACACACAAAAGCACACATACACACATTTTATGCTCACTAGTTATTGCTCACTAACTCCTCTCACCCTTCCTGATCATATCCAAAATCTTTGGACCCCAGTGAAGTTGTTATTTTGATTTTGATAAATCCCATGGAAGACTTCAGGGTGAAATATTGTTGTAAAGACTATAGAAAAAAAATACCCTTGATGGTTCCTTTCTACCTGCTGTGTGTGTATACTGATTTCCAGTCACTGATCAAATCATCTCCAATTACTTAGGTATGAACAGTCAATATTTCTCACACTGATGACACACTTGTTCCGGATTAACCTCGTCAGAATGATGTCTTCCGACGAGACTCCTTATTTTCTCCACTCTCTGTGTTATGGATATTAAATGTGACAAATGGAGCTGGAAAACTTTCTCTTGCACAAGAACAGAGAGAAGCCTAATGTGTTTAAAATTTCATAATCTGGGTTAGGGATGTGACAAGTGCTGTGAATTAGAAGACAGGATGCTGGTAAGTGGTTTTGACAATGTTGGAGAGAACTAAAACCTCTAAACATTTGGAAAAAAACAAACAGCAGTGCTGTAAGATAAGTAATGCTGCAGTTGTCCTCAGAGATTTTTTTTTACCATGTTGTTCTTGTTATTGTTCCTGCAACTAATAGTTAAGCTTTTTTCCTCCCCCTTTCTCAATTCCCTTCAGTGTGTTTGATTATGTTGCAGCTATAAAATATAGCACATATTTGTGGAGTGCTTTCAAAAAAGAAAAACAGCTTTTACTGAAAGATTTATCTCAGGTTACACTAGTTTAAGACTGGAGTCTGGATCTTCTAGTTACTGGTAAAGTCTATTCGTAAAATCTAATGGAAGCAGCACTGTGAAACAGAGCCTGTGGTACAGGGAAACAATGTCCTGGCTGTGCACATCTAGGTTTATTTTTGGCCTGTGAACTGCTTGTCCTATTTGTCTTCAGTAACTATACCATCAACGAATTAACAATTCACGAGCCTCCTCACACAAAAGTTTCCACTAAGAGCTCTAGCAAACCTGGACAACCTGATGGGCTGTCTGCTACCTGAGAGGAGCAGATACATCTAGTTCTTATATGTCTTTTAGAAGATCAATAGTCATTACTGGCCATCATCTAAAATACTGGTGAAAAAATATCATCACTTATCCTGCTTCAGAGCATGAACTGATTGCCAGGTAGAGATTAAGATGAAGTTCCTCCCTCTTCCCCACCCCCAATTATTTGGGACTGTGAAGGTTTATGCAATGTTTTGTACCTTTCTTTGCATTGTTTAGTGTTTGCCATCATGGAGATTTAGATATCTTGTGCTCTTTTAAAAACGTTTGGGATGATTTCCACGATTCTTATGCAGCATTTTATTAGGCGATCTGACAGCTAGAGAAACCTTTCCAGTTTCATCAGATCAGTAATAGCAGATTGCAAAATAAACAGATTAAGGTTTTTAGGCATCTAGTTTGGGTAACAATATAAAATTGTCAAAAGACTCAAGTCAGCACAAACAGTCAGACCTCTCATCACACTGAAATATAATTCTGTCTATCCTCTATTTACCACTAATGTAAAATCAGCCTTGGAAATAATATTGACTGACAGTTCTAGGCAACAGCAAAATATATTTTTTCTTCTATCAGAAATGTCTGGAAGCATACAGTGAACGGTGGAGATTCATTTACCAATTTGACCTAAATTCTGTTGATCAACTCAGATGATATGTTTCGAAGAGTTAAGTGTTTTTCCATCTTGCCTTATAACAATAATAATAATAATAATAACAATACTTTCCAGCTCATTATTCCTGATGTTTTCATTTCTACAAGACAATTCTACACTTAGGGGGAAAAAAAAAAATCACTATTTGTTTCTCTGACTTTAAAAATAATTTTGATGTTTGTTCACATTCAAAATGAGCTTTAGAAACATTGTTCAACTGTTACTGTGCCAGAGAATGATTCACTAGGCTATTTGTAAGAAAACTAAGAGTTTCTAAACCAGAGTGTTATCCAGTTTTACACTGTTGGGGTTTTTTTCCTTTCCTCATGTACAATCAAAGTCTTTCTTTAAAATCCCAGTTTCATTGATAAACCAAGAGCATTAAGCAATGTCTTTCCCTGGGCCTCATCTGAACCATGGCAATTGATCAGGGGTCAGGAGGGTCAAAATCTTTTCTTTTGCAAAGAAGGTAAAAAATGTCCATGTCAGTAAACACTGAGCTTGGATTATCATTACTGCTTTGTAATTTCACAAATATACACAATATTTTGCACTGCAATTTTGGCTTAATTTATAACCTTCTGTTTACATTTGACAATATTTAAGCAGACATAGCCAAAATATGTAATTGTTTATTAGTCTGATTGAAAACACTTTAACAGCAACAGTAATAATAATAATAATCCTTGACCTGGCATGTTATAATAAATTATATGTTATCATAAAGCTTAATATAAAGGTATTCTTGCAGAAGGTGTAACTTACTTTCCAAAAATCATGTCAGAATGACCAAAGATATTATTAATAAATTTTCAGTAAGTATTGTCACTAGTGCTTTACCCTGAAAAGCATCTGACATCGAAGGTATCTTCAACCAGCTAAGTGGTGATTTCCCAAGACAGAATAATTTTTAAAAGATAAAATAATTTTATACTATTTTTGAAGGAGCCAGTTATTAACATGAATTTGCTCTTTCAGACAGCAGCTCACTTTTTTTTTTTTATTTGAGAGTATTAAGTTTAGTGCTCTGCTTGGTAAGGAATATCACACCTCCTTATTTTGACAAATTTAAAATTATCAGTGTTTCTGACACACGTATTAATCCATTCTAGTGTGAGAAATTTGGGTTGACCTCCAGTGTATTTATAGGCTGCAGTCATAGCATCTCTCAGTCCAGACAGATCTTTTTTCAGGTGTGTATCTTTTCCCTAACGACTACAAAGATATTTCATGGAACATCTTCTGACTTCAACTTCTTTCTTGAACTCTGCTGTCTAGAGTTATTTTCCAGAATAACTGCCATGGATCTTGTTCAGTGTCCCTAATCTGTCCTGAGAAGTACTTCTATATTTTTATGGCAAAATCACATTTTGATTTAAGTCATTAGTGTACCCAAAGACTTGGTGAGGCTGAAGTTAACAATGGCTCTTCTAATTTTCCCCTTTTCTCTGTGTCCATGGTCCTTACTTCCTAATGATTCCTACATTAATCTGCTCTTACCTGAATTAACAGCATTTCATGTGGTCACACATCAATTGCTTTAAACCTGGAGTGACTAAATCTGCCCAGATCCTTTTACCTAGAAAATCACGTCAACCACCTTGCTGCAGGAGAGAGGCAGAAAGTTGGTTATTCTTAAACAAACTGAAGTCCATTACCTTTTCTTACATCTGTGTTATTGTTTTCTATTCTGCAATAATTTGATATCTTCATTTTTATACATGTGTACATTTTACTGTCATTATCCTTACAACTTTCCTCCAGACTTAATACCAACAATTTTTCCACCTCAGTTGAAACCAGTTACTTATCCAGGTTTTATCTGTACTTAAATTATCTATTCCTTCTGAGTAGTAGTTTCATATTAGTTTCAATTTTATTTTTTTCCTAGTCTACATGAAGAATTTACTGTAAATTTTAAAATACACCTTGAAAAGGCTCTAGCTTTGCTTCACTTCTTGAAATTCTTATTTTATTACATTTCTTGACCTTAAGTAATGGGTTTAAGTTCCAAAGAGTTTCTTATATTACTTTTGCAAACCTTTGGTTAATTCTGAAAATCTACTTGAAATACTTGTGAAATTAGTTCAGAATTTCTTCAGACATTTTCTTTTGCCCTTTATTATAACAGTACTGTAGACACTGTTACATCTTTCACTTGAAAAGCTCTCAAGTCTTTCAAAACTCTCTGCTATTTTTCTAAATAATCACTATATATATTCTAATTATAAACCATTTTCTGCGACTTTGCACAATAGGCATTGCAGACTGGTAACATAGGGACTTAATACAAAGTGTAGAGCTTTGTTTTTTCAAGTTTTTTTCATTTTTACAACTTTATATTTTAAGTCTCATAATGACTGGGTTTGGTTTATTGATGTGTTTTGTTTATTTTTAACAAATTCTTTGAAGTGTTTATAACACTAGGTCCTAAAAAGACCGTTTAAAATCAATGACATAACAGCTGTAGACTTTTTATTGTAAACCTTTATTAGTATGGTTTTTTTCAGTTTCTTCTGAATCCCATAGTAATTAACTTCCAAAGTAGAGGCAAACCACAAAATATAAATAACTCTACATATTCTTGAAATTTTCCCAGAAATACAAGTGAGAGGAGAACTTTCAGAATGTATCCAGCTATGGGTTTAGAAGTAAAATATAAGACTGTCATGTAGGGCATGATTCCAAGAGCAACCATGGAATAATGGGTTCTATTACTTCTGAGTTTCATTTTGCAGCAGTTATCATGAGCTTCATGCTCTGTGCCTTTTTTTTTTTTTTTCACTGGTGGCCCCATTTCTGGTTTGCAATAGCAGCAGCAAGCTTCTTCATTCAAAATTAAGTAAAAAATTTAGACCTGTGCTTTAAACACATGACTCTGTGGTTTTGATGACTCTAATGGTTTAGAGTCGCATGACTCTAATGGTTTTGATTTCACAGAGTGAGCCATGAGGCCCATTTTAAAGTAAAATGATGACAATATGAAAAGTTAAAAAACCAGTTATTGCATTTATTCCATGTGTCTCATGAAAAAGAGCACTTGAAGAAAGGTCGTGTAGCCATATAATCTAAAACTGCATCAAAACATATATAGTAGAGCAGCCAAGCTCAATTATTCTCAATGCTGATGTATCTGTGGCAGATTCCCCCCTCACCTACTGGGGATGGAGCCTGTGATGCAACTGGTTTTCTGGGACACAAGTACACTTCTGCATGTTTAACTTGACTTATGTTTAAAGGACTTAGTCATGGCTATATTTCAACATGAGAACTATTTGCTTTCTATTAGCTACATCAGAGTATTTACAAAACCATAAAAAGGAAATGAACAGTAAAAATGTGAATTTAATGCCAAATGTCGCCCCAGCAACTTCACTAATGAACCTTAGCTTATTTCCAAGATTATTTTTTTTAAATCTAACTCCTTACATAAAAATACTTATTTTGCAGATGCAAACGGGACAGAAAGTGACCTTCTCCTGAGGTTCATTTCCCACAGACAATAGGAATTGGCATAGTATGTATTTTCCACAGATGGGACAGAACTTACTTTTCACAAACAACCTTATTTTGTATGTAATGCTCCCCAAAGGATTCAGAACTTGCACAAAGGGGTGGAAAACACTAATGATAACTGTGTTAGGAGCATAAACATCAGATTAGCCCACGACCGTCTCAGTGGCCATGTTACCTTTGGGGCCATCACAAACTGCACAAATATTATTCTATCAGTAATAGAATATCATCAATAATGCTGGAAAGGCAGTTTGGTAACTTTGATTGGTTCATCTCTTATTTTATCCAAGTATTTCCGGTAGATAAAAGTGAGTGACTCATCTCACAACCAATCTGCCTATTCCTTATAGTCCAAGTATGGACTTTCCTAAGGATTTGTAGACCCAATATTAATTACTTTCTTGCCAACTTTTTGCTGGCATCTAATTCATCTGCTCACTGAAAAAAAATTCACTTACAGATTATGTCTTCTGGTAATTTTGTTCTACAGTGTATTAAGGGGAAATAAAAGGTTACTAGGACTGCAAAAATGTAGTTTAACACAAATGTGTATGAAGTTCATGGTCTCTAACAGTACCATTAAATTATAACACTCAAATTTAAGAAATGTTCATGAAACAAATTAATGGAATTTTTTTTTAGCTAAATGTAAACAACCATTTAAGAATGGAGCCATTTGGTAATACTGTACTCAAAATATGCATTTCTTCATACATTGTGGAAACAAATAGTGCTACTATAATTATTGTAATATTCAGAATAATTAATTATTAAAATAAAATGCTATGGCAGTTAAAACAGAACTTTGATTTTAGAGCTGGATGAAATTTCAACTAATGAGAAGTTACTGTTTCCCTTCAAAATATAAACTGTTGTTTCCACAAGTTCAAAGTCTTAAACACTCTCCCTGCCAGCTGCTTGCAGTGAACCACAGAAATATCTCAAATGTGTAGCTAATTGGAAACCTTCCTGATTTCAGAGAAATTTATATCTACTATAGTATATGATGCATGTTGATAATTGAATCAACCTGAAAGTGGGACAAATTAACTGGCAAGAACTTTGTATCTATTATCTCCACCTTTACATGAATGGTTAATCTGCTGTGCAAGACTTTTAAAGAATTGATTCCTTTGCTTCATGTTTGAATAACTGGCAGTCACACTACAATTCCTGTTCATTTCAGTTTTACAAAAGAGAATAAAATGTATTTCCCTATTTTTCTCTGTGTAAAATGCACAATTTCTTTAAAGTCTATTTCTGTTGTTACACTGTGTACTGCATACACTATTTTTTCATGTAATTCTTGAAAAAGCAAAAATGTATTCTAAAAATGTGTTCCTACTGCTTGGTATGGCATGTAAAATAACTATTGTTTATTACTCAAAATTATTCTATTCAAGTGTAATTTTTCTTCCCTATTTCAATCTAATTTTAAATTCCTACTGATTCTCTAATGATAAGTATTTAAATTGCATTTTTATTGATTTATTTCTGTAGTGTGCCTAGGTAGAATCTTTACAGTAAGACTGAGGAAGATGGATATTTGACAGATTTTTTTCTTATTTTTATTTCAATTACTAATTTATATAAGGCTGCATGTCTTTTAGAGCTGTTGAGCAAATAAACTCTCTTGCTGACAAGGGAAAGGTGATTGTTAACCTTGTTATTTACATGCATTTAGCTCTAAACTATTTTCTCTAAACTATTAAGTGAACTAGGAAATAGAATAACATGTATGCCGGTGTTGGTGCTGCACCTGGGTCAGGGCAACCACAGGGATGCTGTGATCAATCCAGGCTGGGGATGAGCAGATGGAGCAACCCTGGGGAGAAGGACTTGGGGGTGCTGGTGGGGGTGAGGCTGGACATGGCCCAGCACAGAACCCCCCATACCCTGGGCTGATCCCACAGTGGGGGCAGCAGGGCAAGGGGGGATTCTGCCCCTCTGCCCCCTCAGGTGAGACCCCACCTGCAGAGCTGCCTCCTGCCCTGGCGCCCAGGAAAGCAAGGACATGGAGCTGCTGGAGCAAGTCCAGAGGAGATACCAAGGTGATCAGAGGGATGGAGCAGCTCTGCTGTGAGGAAAGGCTGGGAGAACTGTGATTGCTTAGCCTGGTGAAGAGAAGGCTCTTGGGTGACCTAATTGTGGCCTTCTAAGACCTGAAGGGGCTACAAGGAACATGGAGAGAGACTATTTACAAGGGCCTGGAGTGACAGGACAAGGAGGAATGGCTTCACGCTGCCAGAGGGTAGGGTTAGATGGGATATTGGGAAGAAATTCTTGTTTGTGCGGGTGGCGAGGCCCTGGCACAGGTTGCTCAGAGAAGCTGTAGCTCCCTGATCCCTGGAAGTGTCCAAAGCCAGGTTGGATAGGACTTGGAGCAACCTGGTCTAGCTGAAGGTATCCCTGCCCATGGCAGGTGTAGGACTGAAAGAGCTTTAACTTCCCTTCCAATCCAGGCCATTCCATGAGTCTGTGATTCTTCCACTCACATTGTTCATGAGTGCTACAAATGTTTTCATTGTCCAACCACAGCCTAGGCTGTGAAGTCATATTGTGACCAAGTGCACTTGCTCTTAGGTACTGCCCTTTAATACATCAAGTAATGTTTCTCTTCTTATTGGAAAGATTTATATTTTCAAAGTATATTTTGGAAGTTATATTTTGAAAATATAGATTCAAATATTTTCTGTATGAAGTTTGGTTGTGTCCTTATGATGGATGCATTTTTACATGCACCTAATATTGCTTCTCCCTCAAAAAACAATTTATCATTTTTAATTTTATATTGTGATAAAGAAGAGAAGCTCAGATAGCCTGATTAAAAAAAAAAAAAAAATCCATATCCATACACCACTAACATCTGTGTGAGCTACTCCCTCTGAACAGGGATAAATGCTGAACATAAAGTGTGTTTAGGTATCTGTATTACAGACAAGTACCTAACTAGATTTTAAAAAAATGGAATAAGAAAATTAGCTTAAATTAAAGATTTTGACAAGTTACTAAATGATTTAAAATTTTTTGTGCCTTATAACCTGATAACAAGTTGTGCCTTATAACAGACTTCCTAGGAGGTCTGCTTCAAAGTAGTAGATTGAATTCTGTCCATCCCAATGCTAGGCTAATGGCCTCATCATGATCTGTTTTTTCTCTTACTGCACTTAAGTAACTTATTTAACAAATAAGTATACATGGTATTTTCATTAGTCAAGTTGCCTTCTAATAATATTTTTAGATACCAAAAAAATTCATAGCTTCATAGATTTTTTTTTTCTGCTTAAAGTTTTATTTGCCATTCCTTATTTTTCAGCTATTGTTTTACCCAGTACTTTAATTTTCACTTTAAAATGACATTTTGAAGCTTTTGGGGAAAGTTCCACAGCTTTGGGTTATTAGAGATCATGAGGGTTAATTGCTATTGGGTGCACATTAAAGATATAGAACTACGTACAAGTGCCAAACCTGAATTCCCAGGCACAGGGTTTGTTTGTCGCCAGATGAGGGAACAGTATGTTCATCCAGACAGGTGTAGGTAGATGTGGGGTTGTGTGTAGAAGGAACAGGCTCAGTAAGATGCCAAGAGACAGGTGCTAGTCTTGGAGAGAGAACAGCATTGCCATATGGCTCCCAAACAGGGTTTGGCTGGTGCATTTTCAGATCTGAGTGTAGGCAGATCTTCAATCACTCTGCAGCATTTTCTGTGATTCTGTTCTTTTTCATGTGACAAGTGCGTACCCTGTGCTAACTACATCGATCCAAATACTAAAGAGCTTATTTTGAGAACATGTACTTCTACAGTGATTTCTTTTCAGTCTACAAGCCTACAATTTTTTTATCAGTTTTTTTTTTTCTTTTTCCTTGTGAGTCTTGGTATAGCTGCTACTTCTGCAAGATCTGATGCTAAATAACATGTGCCTCAGCATCCCAAAATCCAGCCATTCTTTTCTTATTTTCTCAGATGGTAGAGCAGAATCCTGCTTTTCTTTCTATATGGATTTGGAGACTTCAAGGCTAATAGACATTAGTTAATTAACTGTGGCTGTCGTGCTGGGAGTGCTGATGTCGAGGTAACATCCCTGCACAGATTTAACATACATGAATAAGTCTTGGGACCTTCCTCTAACAAGCTGGCAGAGGGTCAAGGAAATTAGCAGGAAAGAATACAAAAAATCCTGTTTACTATCCTAATGCTGAAGTCAATAATCACTATTATAAACTTATAAACACTAATATCTTACATAATGTATCCTTATCCTGTTAAGAATTTCATGCATATATACATTGTCTAGCTCAGTTTTGTGCTGTACCTTTCTCAATTAAAGAAAAAAAGGAATTGAAAGACAGTTTATTGGACACTAATGATAACTTCCAATTTCCTCTGAAAAAGACATATTGTTTAATAATGTGCTCATGCCGTCACAGTAGTGGAGCCAAAGTAGTTATGGCTCTTCTTGCTGCAGAATACTTCTTTCTCAGTACTGTGGCACCTAATAACAAGATTCAGAATTGGGATGGTAGGGAAATAGTCTCTAGAGTACTTATGGAAAGTAGGTATAGTTGTAGGGTAGCATGTCTCGGAAAAGGAATCAGAAATTCCATTTTGAAAACAGAAGACAGACCAGGACTGAGGTGATGAATTTATGATATTTAGTTCTTAAAGGACAAAAAAGAAAAAAGAAAAAGAACCAACAATGAGTGGTAATTTTTCAGCAGCAAGAGACTACATTTTCATTGATAAAGTATAGCAGTTCAAACATTTATCTTTACCTGTAAAAATGTGCAAATAATATCCTGAATTCCCCTGCTTTTCTAGTAATCCTGAATTCCCCTGCTTTTCTAGTAATATAGTAGTCTTCATCCTAGAGACAAAAAAAGACCTTATCAAAGAAGCCTTATCACTTTAAAAAACCATTAACATTTTAATTAAAAATATAAAGTTATGGTATAATCATATTTTAAAAGAAACTGTTAAGGAAAGGATGTAAATGCATGCAAAATGATCAATAGAACGCGTGACATGCAATCAATGCCTGGTGTAAGAGTGAAATCAAAAGCAGATTAAACTCTTACAAAGACTTTATCCAATGCTTAAATCAGACTTGTTAATAGGCAAGCATAATCAATAATAGCTATGAAATTCAATATGAATTTAATACTCCATTACTCTGTGACTAGAGACAACGTTATATTTGAAATTTCAGCTGTGAAGTTCTGGCCGTTTTCTTTTTTTCCCTCTATGTGCACATCTACTCACGCAGAGTATAGTTATATCACTGAACCGAAGTTTTCACCAAAACTTAATGAAAAAGAAGTCATTTAAACTAGAAAAACTTTATTTTCTCACAGGAATAATGGGAATTATACTCATGTCGCAATGCAATTCTCCACTTTGAAAGAGGTTACCTGATGAACGCTGAGGGTGGATAGGGAGAGGGAACCCCAGAGCAAGAGGCCTTTCCTTTCACCCCTTGCTCCGAGGGGGAGCATGCTCTCCCCCTAGCCCCCCCATCCCGCGGCACCTCATGACCTCCATCAGAGAGACCACCAGTGCCAGCAGCCAGACAGGAGAGAAGCAGGCAGAGAGGATTTTATTGTTCTGGGTAGCGACTTAAATACATTTTGGAGAGATCACAAGGTGACCACTGACAGTCCAGGAGGTCTTACAAACCAAACAATTACAAGAAAGGGTTAGAAACCAATAGGTGAGCTTCCAGGTATCTCTTAGACATTCCAAAGATACAGTGAGGGATCTTGGGAACAAGAAGGGTTACACAAAGAGTTACAATCACCATTTTGGAAGCATGGTCACTTTAAACAATCATTACCACTTCAGCATACTTTATGTACCACAAGCATACTGCAACAGTTACCAGTAAGATTATGAGATGATTCAGTTTTGCTACTCACCTGTGTGGATTTCCCACATTTGTTGTCTCAGATTTACAGGCACAAAGAAAAAATACCCAAGTTATATTGTGCAGACAAAGCAGAAACTGCCCTGCAAGAAGTAGTGGCTCCATTTAGCACTGCCTGTGTAATTTATGGTTGCAAGACCACATCTGGTCATGGATTTGGCTTTATTAATGTCTGTGACAGCAGATAAGCTAGATTTGAATTCCTGGAGCATTGAATAAATGAAGCATTTATATGAGCATTGGATTAAGATTACCCTAGCTGTATAAAGCTATTATTCAAACCTAAGAATCACTAGTTTAATTTAAAGCCAATGAAAGAGAGCTGACACTTATGAAAGACAGCTGATATAGTGATGTATTTGCTTCAGTATATTGAGATTAATGTGTCCTGTGACTGCATCACCAATAATTACAAGAAATATTATTTGTTTTAATGTTTAATTTTTTTTATTTTTTTTTTTTACCTTTTATTACACAAAATACAGAAGTACAAGGCACAAAACAGGTTGAAAAGTATAGTGAATTCAAACGGCAACACCTCTTTTGTGTCACATAGCCCAAAAGGAAGACAAAAAACTTTCAACTGCTACCTAGTGTGGTGTGAACCCCTTTTCCAAAAGAAGAGTCTGATCAATCTGGTGGATTCATTTAGAGCTGTTGAGCATTTTTTCTAAGCATGTTTCAAGATGTGCCCAGCATGACACGACACCATGAATCAGATGTAGCTTTGTGTTAATGTGTTTCAAAGGAAACCTTTTATGACTGTCCTTTATGCGGATTATGACAACTTTGCTCTGCCAGAAGGATAAATGTGCATGTTCTCTCCTTTTGGATTTGCTTTATACTTCTGTATTTCAGTGTTTCAGAAAAAGTCTCTGCTTGCCTCTTCATCTTCTCAGCCTTTTGAATCATAATCATGTCTTCCATAACCTCATTTGGTTCCACAATATCATTCACTTGTGCCTGTTGGAAATTTTCTCTAGGGATGAATGCAAGTGTAAAGGATGAAGTGTATTTTGGTTGAAGACACAGCTTAAAATGTAAGAGACGAGAGAGAAAAATAATTAGTGACATTGACAAGGGGGTAGAATTTCACAAGAGCAAGGATATTGTGGAATTATTTTATTACCCTTGAACCCTAAGAACTTTAAAGCTCCACTACATTCCCCCTAAAGCAATTCCTGTCTACTTCTCTGTCCTGTATTTTATATAATAACAGAATACAACTTAGTATTTTTGTCAAACTTCAGTTCTGCAAAGATCTGTTGAAACTTTAACTTTCAGAATAAAGGAAAACTCATATGTAGAACTTATAAATCATGTTTGGTGACATTTCTCAAACGATGTAGGTACAAAATGTATTTCAGGTTCTTTTCATTCATTTTAATGGCTGTAATGAAAAGATAATATGTGCTGAAATGCACCACTCAATCTGAGTAAGCAGTAGTACAGAATAAAACAGCTCCTGTTGCCCCTTAGGACTGCAATACATTAAGCTTTTGTTACCATTATGTGCTTTATTGTTAAGTTTTATGTGCTGCATTTATAATTTAGTTCCTAACTGAGCAGATTCAATGGCTTTGAATCTTTCAAATTCTTAAGGAAAAGTTTTCTAAAAGAAGGAATAAGAAACAATCAGATGACTCAATTACCTGAAAACAGTTTTACTACATGAAAACTAGTTCTCAACTGGTATAAATCAACATAATATCAAAGTCAATGGAGCATAGAATTTCATATGAGCAGAAGTATTTGGTCCAATACTTGCATGTTAATTCTCCTAAATGTCTTGTGTGTAGGAGTTCTAGTTCATAATGAGGGATTCCAGATGCAATGGTATCACACGTTACAATGATTTGCTGTTGGCTTACTCTTTTCTCATTATCTTTGAGTTTCACAGGATTCAGTGTCTCAGTTTTCTGTGACATTTCACTTTTATTTTAACATTGTATCTGTCTTTTAAAGTGTAACACGACAATAAATTATGATTCTGGTATTCCACAGTGAATCCATTGGAGACCAAAAAAGTCAGAATTAAACCTGTTATTTTCTCTGTTTTGACCTACAGAATGAAGGGAAAGTGTAACTTATTCAAAGTGGAGGGTGAAAACTTACTCATTTACACCTATAACTCTATTATTATTCCCAGTTAATAATGAGAGGCAGAGGGTTTCAACCTTCTTAGGCAGCAGAAAGGCGTGGATCTCAGACTTAGAGATAAATATTCTCTTTCTTGAAGGAGAATGTCTATTTCGGGTGCAATAACTTGTGACCTGGTTATCAGGTTGTTCATAATGAGAATTTGGATCTTTTGAATGTTAATGTAACTTCATTCATTTTGTGTTTTGGGTTCAGGTGCTCACATTTTGCCTCAAACTGCTATTGTTAAATTTGAGAGCTGCACCCTGTCTCTTCTTTTGAATAGTATTCAAACAAAAATCATTGTTAATGATGCCAAGAAGCACCTACTCCACAAACACTGAAAGAAGCTTTGAGAAAATTTGTGCCAAGCAATGTAACTTACTCATAATCTGCAGCACTCCAGAGTGACCCAAAATGTTTTACTGTGCCAGGAATATGCTGTCCCTCCAAGCCAAGTGGGAGCCCAGGGGATAAAGGACTCTGCAGCAAAATCACAATGGTCACCTTAATCTTACACTTCATGGAGCTGTCAATAAAGGTTAGTGACATCTTTCTACTTTATTTCATGGCATGACCACTGATGCCATTACATCCCACAGTAACACTTTAAATTAGGATCCCCAAATAAAGCTCTAATCCCTTGAAGCTGGCATTTTCCAGACTGCTAGCCAAGCGGATATTTAAGAGGATGTGTATATAGCTCCTGGGCCACTATTTTTCCCTTTGAAGTATGTTTTAAGAGTACTGTTGATTTCTGTAAAAGTCCAGTAAGGTAAATGTCCATGTTAATTAAAGGTTAATTAAAATGTAGCAAACTGTTCTTCATAGTGCGGCTGTTGCTGAATCTGCTCTATTTCCTTCTTAAGTTATAGAAATTATGCATCTGCACTACCTGATTATTTTTGTTAAAACTTCTCTCTTTTTTTTTGTGATAACTTCCAATATGTACTTTTGGAAGAAGATTATCTAGTTTTGTACCCTTTTGAGTCAGGGTAATCTTCCAGTTAAGTGAAATATTTATGTTACTACAGCACACTTCCTAAAAAAAACTTCTAACTTCTCAGTTTAATAAAAAAATCTATACCTCTGACTTCAATTTTGTTTTGTTCAGTTTTCCAGTAGTCTGAGACTTTAAAACACTCAAGTTCTATAAAAATATTTTTAAAGTTAATTTTTTTTTCTGTCCCATGTAATTAGAGATGGGGTGGTGGTGTCATTTTTTTTTTTTCATAGATGATATGGCCACTCAATTTAAGAAAGCGTTATCAAAAAGATTAGTTGTTCATAGGTGAATGTGACTAATATTTGAACGGTATTTAATGTTTTAAGGTATGGTTAAAGAAAAATTCAAACTAATGTTTGAAGATACGGTAAAGAAAAATTTTCCTGTAATATTCAAGCAGACTCTCCCCAGGAGTAATTTGTACCTGTTATCTTTTCTATGTGACTACTTGTACAAAGGGAGTCTCCACCTTCTTTGTAGGCACCCTTTTAATATTACAACATGGTGATGAGGTCTCCCTTCTTTTTTCAGGGCTGAACAAATGCAGATCTCTCAGCTTTTCCTCACATGACAGACTTCCCAGCCCTTGGACCATCTTCACAATCGTTCACTGGATCCTCTCCAGCCCATCCACATCTATTTTGCACAACAGAGACCAAACCTGAATATTTCATTCCAGGTGTGACCCAAACAACACTGAGTAGAGTGGGATAATGATGTATTTATCTCTGCTGGGGACACCTTTGTTGATGCCATGCAGCATCCTATTTGTTTTCTTTGCTGTAGCAGAACTCTAATCACTCATTTTAGTTCGTTACCCCCAAGACCTCCAAGTTCCTTGTCACACAGCTGCTCCCCAGCCACATTAATTCCAGACTGTGCTGCACAAGTTTTCCCAAGTGTAAGGCCTTACACTTGTCCTTGTTGAGCTTATAAGGTTCTTTTCTCCCTTCTCTTCCAGGCTGTCCAGGTCTTCGTGAAGGGTGGTTCTTTCTTCCAAAGTATTCAATTCCCCACATACTTTGGTATCATCAACAAAATTCCTCAGGGTACTCTTGATCTCATCATTCAGATCACATATGAAGATAAACCACATTGGGCCCATTATTGATCCCTGGGAGACACTATTTGGGACAGGCTTGCAGTGTGGAAAAGGGCTATTTACCATGACCTCCTGGGGTGATGCCTGTCAGCAAGTTGTTCATCCACCACATAGACCCCTTGTCTAGACCATAATGAATGAGTTTCTCTGAGAGAAGCCTGTAGGGAAACTCTGAGAGAAGCCTGTAGGGAAATAAAGCCTGTAGGGAAATAAAACCTTGGAAAAATCCAGTTAGACAGTGGTCGCTGTTTGCTCCACATCAGCCAAGCAGGGGACTTTGTCACGGAGGGTGATGAGGTTTGTTAAGAATTATTTGTTCTTGGTGGCTCAGTGATGGTTTTCCCAGTCACATACTTCATCTTGTGGTAGCCCCCAGGCGGATTCATTCTACAGCTTTCCAAGGGACTGAAGTAGTACTGAAGAGCCTAAAGTTGCTTGGATTCTTCTTTGAGCCCTCCTTGTAGATGGGGGTGTCATTAGCCCTCTTCCAGTCTTCTGAGAAGTCCCACAGCTTCCATGGCTTCTCAAGGAAGAAAAGAGAGATGTCAGCCTGCACTCTTAACACCACCAGTGGATGATCACAGAATCATGGATTATTTTGGACTTGAAGGGAGGGCATTAAAGATTGTTTCATTTCACCCCCGTGCCATGGGCAGGGAAACCTTCCACTAGACCAGGTTGTTCCAATCTCCATCCAACCTGTCCTTCAATACTTCCAGGGATCAATTTTTAGGGGTCAAACTCCATTTAAGAGTTCACATAACTCTTCCATCACTGACAGTAGGACTGTGTTTGCATCAATCTGCTTCCTGTTGTCTAAATTATACGAGCCAGACCCATGCTCTCCAGGTGATCTGCCTGATTGACCTGCAAGACTGTTCAACAGTGGAGGTATTTTTTTCCCTTTCTCCTTTAAGAATCCAGGCCAGTGGAGTCTAGAGGATTTTCCACTGGCTTTAGGAGTTGAAATTAGAATATTCATCTCATATGGAGATGTAATTTAGCTTGTCAGTGTATTCTGTTTTAAGTAAGAAAGGAAGAAAAAACCCCTCACCTTCATACACAAGCAAAAAGAGAGCCAGAGAGTTCAAAGGAAGAGAATTTGAATAGTGAAAGCTGGTAGAGCAGAAGTGTGCTTGTTGACTCAGTAAATGCTGGAAAAAAGAGTTTTGACACAGAATATTCTGAGATCTTGATGTGCAGGGTAAAAAGAGGTGTATTTTCAGAAAACATGTCTCTGTGTCTACACATTAGGAAAGGAAGTGAGTGAAGAGTTCAGCAATGATTTTTGATGAGAAAATTTGGTTTGAAATACATTTGAAACACTTACATTAATTTTTTTTCCTATTGCTGCATTTGCTGAAAAATGATTAGGGAGAACTTAGAACTCTGTTGGACGTAAATTAGACATATTGGAATTATGTTGATTTTCAGATATAACCCATCACCCAGAAAAATTATAATGAGTGTTTGTGATTAAAGGAAATGTGAAGAGTTCCTACTCATTTAGAATATTAGGATAGGCTGGGGTTGTTAATGAAGTGAAAAATGAAATTCTTCCAGTTATGTAAAAAAGGGCAAAAATAAAACTAGAGATACTGCTGGACTTCCAGGGAAAATTTAAATTCTTTTGACACTATCAAAAGATAGTAACATAAAATAATTTCTTAGTGTTTTATTGCCCTTACATGTATCTTGGCTGGATATGGTTTTAAGAAACCCACAAAACCCCAAAACAACTGACAGAGATTACTGAACATGATAATCTAACAGATAAATGATCTTATGAATGTAACAGTAGTTTGATGGTCCATTAATACAATCTGACATTTTTTTCATCATTGGGGAAAATTATCACTTTATGAAGGATAGTTGGAAATTTATGTTAAATGGTAGAGAGTGGTCTGTTTTACTAAGGCAGAATCACTAGTTTTTGCTTCAGTAATCATGATGGAGAATGGTTGAGTTTGCTTGGTAATACATGACCTTTTGAACAAAATAAGAAAGATTTAATATTTCTCTTTTTTTTTTTTTTTCCCCTGCAACTAGCAGAGATGTACTTCTAGAAGTACAAAACCTTAAATATATAGTTTAAATTATGTACATATTTTCAGTAATATTGTTGGTATAATACCTCAATGTTTATCTCCATTTGCATTTCAGTAGGTTGCAAATACTTTTAACAAAGGGAAAAATTCTGAGGAGCTGGAGAAAAAAGGCTATACTTTAGATATATACAGCTTAAGCAATAACAGACAGTGATATTCTGTTGAAAAAAATATTACCAAAACTATAGGGTTATCTTAAAACCCTATAGTTTTAAGTAACTTTAAAATTAATAGATAAAATTGATTTTTTTTTTACTTTAAATCCATAATGCTATTTTTCTATTGCTTTCATATTTAGTTTTTATACTAAAAAAGTATGAAGAATAGAAGTTTTCATTTCAACTAAATATGTTTAGGTTTATTGCAAAATTTTGGAGGGAGGAAACAATCAAATAAAATCTTTTCACTGTTTATGCAATGGGTCCCTTATGCTGTTTGTTATTCATTGAACTGTGGCAGTAATAGAGCAGCCAAATAGTTTTAGCCAGTTGGTCCCAACCTCTAAATTTTGAGATGTGATTTTTGCTGGTATGTTCAAAATTCAAGCTTGATCATTTGAGTCACAACAAATACTATGGATATACTTGTTTTGTGTTGCTAATATAAAAAATGAATATTTGCAATAATTTTGAAGTTGTATGTTGCCTCCTTCTTGCCTTTGTATTGCTCATTTCTTTGTGTTTGTTCAAAAAATAAAAGAAATGGCAGTCAAAGTTTTCACTCTTGTAGATTTTATCTGACCTTGAACAATTTCTGTTGTAATCTAATCACTGCAAAATGGAACAATTTATGTTGCCAACACTTCTCTCTATATGCTTGTATGTAAAGACCAATCAGGAATTTAGTAGGTGAGTTCTCTTGGTATTTCTGAACTAAAACATAATGAAATATTGATAAGTGAAACCTTAATATCTCTTTTAATAAAGTTCTATGACATAGAGAAATAAATTGAGAAATTTATTATTAGGTTCATCTCCCCAAAGCTCTGGATCTACCTTCTGAGTATCAGAAAGTGGTAAGAGGGAAAAGTAGTGTGATATTCATGGAAGAGAATGGAAGTAAACTTTGGATCTTCTCTTTCCAAATCCTTATGAGATAATATTCACAACAAAATGCAGTAATTTCAGACTTATTAACAAAGAGCTCATGTGCTTTCTCATTGTAACTATACAGAGGATATGAAACCTGTATACTAACTTCAATCATCTGATGGTGGAAAAAGCCCAAAAATTCTTCTCATAAAAAAATGTTGTTTCTTAGAACAAATCAAAGAAAACTATTTTTCACGTTTAAAAGATGCTCTCATGAACTAAGTCTCTTGCAAAATCTCTGCTACAACCCTTTTCTGCTGCCTTAAGTAGCTCTTCATTAGCCCTCTTAAAATTGTAGTTGCATGCATATATTTGACTTATCTTGCAAAGCCCTTTAGAAAAGTAACTGCACTTTGCTTTACTTTAAAAAATCCTGATAGTTCCACATCTTAGGTAATTTCATTAATAAGCATGGATCCTTACCTAGAACCTCATATTTGCCCTGGTTTAATTCTAAACAACTCCTTGATGCCCAGTCGCAGATATTCATTGTATTTGCTGATTCATTTTAGTATTTACCTTGTATTTCCCTGACTTTCCTCATTTGTTTTCCATAAACACTTCTGTTCCCAGTGATGGTGCAAACATGCCAGGCTACAGCAGTAGTGATAAATGGTGTTAATGCCTTAGCGTGATACCTAAGTAAATTAGCTGGTAAAGCTAAACTGTTCAGTTTCAATTTTTGATATTGTTTTGCAGCATTGGCTTTTCAATCACCACTGAGTTGGCTTTACTTATTCTATGATTTCATTATTCTTCATAGGGCAATGAAAATTTAGAAATGCATAAGGAAGACAAATGTGGGTTTGCAACTGAAGCTACATAAGAACATGATAACTTAAGTGTAATCCAGGGGGCTCTGAACTATGGAAAGCGGTTTAAAAGCTTTTAGAATGTGCACTCCTTAGAAACAACTTTTTGTTGTTTCTACATTTTAAGATGTACAGGCTCCTTAAGCCATGTGACATCTTCTTTTCCTGTGATATCTGTTTAGAATGGACAATATTGGATGTGCTGGGGAGGATATAGATGATATAATTTGCATCATCTAGAGAACAGCTGAAACAGATGTGTAGTCACATTAACGTGACTTTCCAGACCTTTCTCTGTGATATTTTTTTTTTTTTTTGCCCATGACCTTCAAGTTTATTGGGGCAAAGACCAGCACAAATCTGTGCATATTTTCAGTCTCACAGAGAGGAAGAAAAAAATAGGTTTTAAAAGATTTTTGTCTGTTTATTCCCCCAGAAATTTTAAAGATGATTTTATGAAGGTGGTGGCAGCTTGGGCTTACATGGTTTCCAGGCAGAATACAGAAGGATCTTTCAAAAAATACAAGAAAATAATTTTTCTTTTTCCTCTATGCCACACAGATAGATCTAATGTCCAGTCATTTGCTTTTCACCTTTTCTGTCTCAGTTGCTGCCTGCATTTGTTCATCCGCTTGTAGCTCCTTATGTGTGTGAGATGACCTTCCTTTTCCAACCTACCAATGATGCCGTTTCATCAATCCTCCTAAAACCATTCCTGCAATATATTTAGTTATATTTCCTTATCTGAACACCAGGAAATACATAGAGCTCCATTATTCACATCTGCAATCTTGTGCCTGACACTCCTAAAGTATTAAATACTAAAATAATTCTTTTGAAATAGAATAATCTAGAAATGATCACATTTCAGTTTAATTTCACATATTAACTTCTGTGTTATGTAGCTTATTTGTTTAAAATGGTCAAGTGTTTTATTTCTGCTTTTAGAGTTTTACACTGCTGGAGAATATATTTGGATAGATTCAACAAATAAAAATGCAATTCAAGTCTATTTATGTTGAAAGACATGGATTTCTTTTTATTTAAATGCTTTGGTGAAACATTCTTAGCCAAGATATTTTAAAAAATCCAATCATTTATATCACCAAGTTTCACCTAATGAAATCAGAATTTTTCCATGGGGAAAGGAAATGCTTTGATTTGATACACTCATAGTCAAGCTGCTAATTTTTGTTTTGAACTCATGCTTTAAATTGAGTTAATTAGGTGCTTCAATTTCTTTGCAAGTTTCAGGGGGTTTTTTACTCTTAATTTTTCATTGTCAAGTGATCTTTACTCTAAATCAGCATTATATAATGGTAAACATACTGGCTTTTTATTGGAGAGAAACTCAATCTTTTAGTCAACTGCATTTGTTCCTTTATTAAAAAAAATGCCAACCCTTGAAAGCAATTTTATTTCAGATAAGTAGGGCAGACAAAAGTCTTAGCTGACCAAAAAAAAAAAAAAAACCAACAAACCCAGTGAGAAATAAAACATTGCTAATTACAGGTACAGGTTAAATAAATCCACCATTATTTTTCTATCAAATAAAAATTGCATCATTATGAAGGATTCACAGCTCATTAGCCAACAACTGCTTAACTCAAGTGACTCTCCTCAGAAATATCTTGTGTTTAATTGTCTTAGAACCCTTAGACAGCAGCCAAGCCCTATGAGCAGACAGTTGAAGATGTGATTTTCCAGGAAAGATTTCAAAATTTTTTTTTTAATTATCGTTCCTCCTGGTTGCATAAATATTTGAATAGCAAAAAAAGTCTCTTAAATATCAGTAAGTCTATTTGTACCTTATGATTTAAATGTACCATGTAAAGCAGGCATGACTGTAAATGAAATTTCATTATGGGTTATCTAGAATGTGAAGAAATGTATGAGTGACATGAGTGGAAAGAAATCGGTGAAAGATATAATAGATATCAATTTTTTTTCTAAAAAAAGAAGAAACAATATATTGTTTCTGCTGCATTTCTTGCCAGATGTAATTTCTGTGTCATAGAATGCTCTTCAACTTTGTTCAGAAAGCTGAGAAGTAGAAAAAAAATAAATTCAATGTTGCCTAAAAAAATGGAAAAAACTTTAAAATGTCTTACTTTTTTTTTTTTTTTTTTTTTTTTTAATGACATGGCTATTCAATGTTTTAAAAATAACAATAAGGAGAAATACCAAATCAATATTGACAATAATGTGTTACAATGTTTTCTTTTTTATTATTTGGGTAATTTGCCTTGGTTAGTATTTCTTTCTCACAGAAACAATGGTGATCAATGGCTTAATGATACACAAATTCTTTTAAAGGTACTGCATTAGAAATTAAGGTAATTTATTGTGTATACCTTAAATATCCTACATTTCCTTATAAGTATATCACATCGGAATATAACTCACTGTATTTTGCCTTTATTGTATTATTTCAGTTCCTTGTGTATGGTCTTTCTTTGTCCTTTAGTATAGATTCCATTAATACCTCATGCATAAAGATTACTCAAAACTATTCATAACTTGCTTTTCTGATTTCAATATCATTATTCTCTGCCAAACATCATCTGAAGTTCCATTTTCATTTCCAAGTCTAGAATTTTTAGGAAAAAAATGTCAGATGTCAAACTAGTTTCTTCTACAGAAGGTGTAGCAGCTAAATGTGTGTTTTTATTTCCATTGGAAAAGACCTTGAGGTAGTGGCTTTCCAAATGATTGATCTGAGCCATTACAGAAACTCCTGCTTTTATTACTTGTTGACCATAATTTTATTTTATGATGCCCCTGACATCACTAAGAAATTTTATTGGAGAATGAAATTCCTTAATAGCAACATCTGACTAAATCTATTATTAGAAAATAATGAGTTCAAACTGGTTATAAAAATTCCAGGCAACTTGTGAGATTTGATATTTAAGATGTCAGATTAAAAATGCCCCCCAATAAATAAAACCAAATTGTAAGTATGGAATTATAGAATAGTTCAGGTTGGAAGAGCCTTTAGATCCTGTAGATCATTGACTGATTGTTTGGAGACTTGTGCTTTTGGGTTCTGGGTATTTTCAAGGACAGAGATTCCAGATACTCTCTGAATAAAACATTCCAACATAGTGAGGCACTCCCCATAGTGAGAAAATTTTGCCCAGCATACAACTACTTTCAATATTTCTCTACAAGTGCTGTGACAAAATAGAATGATCTACACAGTTGAAAATGTGTCTGATATGATAGGGACTGGGTATAGTTATTTTTTCTCTTTTTAATCTTTTAGACAACACCACCAAAAATTATTGAAAATATGAACATGGGATTTACATGTGACCTAGTGCAATTAATTCCCAGAACCAGGAAGTCCCAGAGACTAGTAGTCTTCAACATTAGGGAACAAGAATTCAGATTTTGTAATACTGAAAAGCAATTTCACTCATATGAAGCATATTCTCAAAGCATGTGTCCCACTCTTGAGTGATCAAGACAGTGATAGATTATATCAGAGCTATTTCAAGTTTTAGAAAAAATTATTTAGATTGTTCTTTTCAGAAACTCAGAAGATTAACACCCAGAACTGTGTCTACTGTTCAATCCATGCAATATATTTTGGGGGAAGAATATGCTTATTCGTGTGCAAGTATAAAGCTTTTTAGCACTGTAGTTAATTATAAACATCTGTGTTATTAATCAGCGGTGTCAATTTGTCCATTTAACTTGTACTATTGTGTGGCTAGGTTTATGGCTTTCATGAAAGGGGAAAAAATAATCCAACTTTAAATATTTTTACAACTAATGTACACAGACTTATAATCTAATTATATATTTTATACAGTGATTTTAATCAGGTCACCCTGCCTCCTATAGCAAGGAGTACATCTGAATTTGCAAAACTTATAGGCACGGCGTATGTTACCTTTAAAAATTAGTCAAAACAATTCACATTAATAAACAATAAAAATATTTCTGATATAAAAAAAAAATTTCCTGACCTTCAGCGTACTAATGGAGATTACATTTTTCAATATTAGCACAATGAGAATGGGCCAAAGGGCAGTCACAACATTTTGTGTGATTAAAAGCAATAAAAATAAGTCTATGAAAACTACAAAAGGGAACACACTATCCAATGAAAGAGCCATTTCTTTTCTCTGTGTAAGTACCAAGTCTGCTTGATCTCCATTGGCTTTTTTTACAATAAAAAATAATGCTCACTCCTTATAGAAGGTGTATTGCTGATATCAGATGGTGGGAATTTTCTTCAGGAAAGTGGATTTTTTTTGGCATATGAATATTTGATAAATTTCTAAATAAACTGGTGGCTATGTAAGGGTTTCTCTGGATTTTATAACTCAAAATATAAAAGTCATTAAAATTATTTTTTTTAATAATTAAGTAATTTCTTTTTTTTATCTTTAAAACTATTTAGCGGAAACAAAGTATTTTAGAATAAATCAATCACTTTTATATATATATATGTAACTTGAAGTTGTCTGGAGAGAAGATGGCTATGCGCTAAGTAAAACACTTTACTGGTGTGGGATAGAGTTACTAATTCAGTTACCATGGGCAAACAAACTCTCCCTCTGCGTATTTGTTTTATGGCTTTGTTGGGTGCTGCTTTGTGACTGAAATAGAAGATGAGAGACAATTTGGAGCATCCAAAAATGTTACAGCTTGGCTGTAAAATCAACCAGGGACAGCAACAAAAGCACAGTGAGGAAGCCAAGTGAGGAAGATTTGAGGCATACAGGTGAGAAGCTGCACACAGGAGGTAAAATAAATACAATTCCTGCACACTAAACTATAAAACTAAAAGGGGGTAGTGAAATAACTGACTCTATTTTACAAAAGAAGGGCTATTTTTAAACTTGTATTATTGATGCTACTCTCAAAATAGATTTTTGTATTCAAGTTCAATGGGTGTAATAAAAGAGAACTAATAAAAGCAAAAGGCTCAGTTTGAGGAGTTGCGCAAAAAATATAAGAGATGAAATATCCTAATTCCAATAAGTACTTTTTGTATGATCTCAGCTTATGTTTTACTTTAAAGAGTTAAATATATATTTGCTTAAAATTTTTATTTTCAATTTTATTGCAGTCTGATTTCACTCTGCTTTTTATTTCTCATTACCAAGGAGAACTGAAGATATTTAAAAACACTAAAACCAGAGAAAACATATAAGCATCGAAACTTACATTTAAAAATGCATTGCATAGCTGATGTTCTCTCCCATCTTGACTCTTTGAGATTTCTGATACAGAAAAGAGCCTTTGCTTTCTAAAAATGGAGATTAATTAATTTTTTAATTGGTTTTCATATATATTGTGTTCAGAGAGAACAGGATGTCATGCTTTTGGCCACTGATCTTTTATTAATTTAGCCATATAAAAATTAGACCTTGTCTGAGTAGTTTTAAGGTGATTAGTATGAAGACTTTATTTAACTCGAAAAACCACCATGAAGGTTAAAACATTAGAATCTCACCATTATTAAAAGGATAACAGACCACATATGGCAGTCAGAGGCAATTAGCCTCTGATATCAAGAAAATTAATTTTTCCAAACTGATTAGCTTAATAGCAATCCTTGGAGAAGTTTCTCCTCATGGTATATGATACAGGCACAAGTCATTGTGTTCAGGCTTTATTTAAGCAAGTGTTTCTGGTTACCACACTTATGAACCAGTTTATTAAAGAGCAACTGGAAGTTTTGGGCTCTCTATTCAAATACTACTCATAAGCTGGAATTGCAGTGCAGTTTTTGTCACAGTTCCTCAAAGCTCTAGATGTAGGATAGCTGGATGATGGATACTGGAAAATTTGCCTGGATAGAGTCTTGATATCAAACCTGAGGTGATAAAACACTTTATTTTGCCAGCTCCTCAATCACCTTATATCTGATTTATGTGGCACCCATTCAAACCCTTTTCAGATTTTTTTTCACTCTGGTAAGAATATCTTTTGCATTTCTGAACAACTCATTTGGATTTTTTTTTCTTTTTAAAAAAATTTCTAAGTATGTTCCATATTCAGTGTGTGAAAAGCCATTTCTTCTGAATTTTCAATAAGGTTACTCTTTGTTATCTTAGTTCTCTCCACAGTCTCCAACTTTCTCCATACCCTTTCCTCCTCAGTGGATTTGTGTATAAGCAGAATTTCCTGCTTTACTCTTCCCTTCCTTTTTTTTTTTTCATTCTCCCAGCTTACGCCTGACTACCATTTACTCTGAGAATCTCATATATTTTATATAACATTCTATATTTTCACTAAACTTTAGTTCAGTCTGGAGGAGTGTAAGAATGTGTTTTGTGTACATGTAGTAGCAAATTCCTTCTGCAAAATGTATTTTTATTTCCTCTCCATCCCCTTTATCCAGCATCCTCAACTAACTGAAAAAAGCATCCAAATGACACAACTGAACATTGTCAGGTTCTAATTGACTTTAGTTTCTTCTGGTTCATTTAGTATGAAGTCCTCCTATAACTTCAGCATATTATGAGCATGGAACATCAGCCTTTCTTTTCTGATGTATGTAAAGCTAAATTGTTCTTAAACCTCATAAGTCTTCACAGTTAAAATGCTTGAGATTCTCTCTTGCTTAGATTATCTTAATTCTTTATTGGACAGTGAGGCAGTGTACACATATATTCAGAATTCCATTGTATTACTGAGGAGTAATACGTTGGATAAAAACCTTTTTGGACTATTCATGTGGAAATTACACTCTATGCAATGACTGTCAAAATTTGTAACTTTATCTTCTAGCAAATGAGAGAAATGTACCTCATTTACTGACTTTGATTTCAACTTAGTATCTATAGCAGAAATCATATTTTCTATAATTCTTCCCATCGATATTCATTTTCCTTTTAAACTTCTGTTTTCTTTTTTTTTTTTTTTTCAATGCAACAAAAGGTTTCCTGCCAAAACTCTTATTGTGGATGTGGGTAAAATAATGACATATAGTAACTAGCGCATGAGACATTTGATGCATGCATTTAGGAACTTCATTTCAGATAAATATTTAGTAAATCTTAAAAGGAAAATAAAAGAGTGAAAGGTTATTAAAAGGTTAGTTTGCATTTTTCTGTAAACCACTCTGTTCTATTTTCAGCATATTCTTTTGGGGAGGTCATACTGTTTCTTTCACAGGATTTTGTGCAAAAAGTCAAATTTCTTTGTACCTATTAAGGCACTTGTTACACTTTAAATAGTCTTTTGTGCTATGCTATATTTGAACCTTTATTCAGACACTTTCTGTAATAGTTAATAAAAGCAAAGGTGGATAATTTGCTAATCAAATTATATTTAATTAAATAAGTGTTTGAGTTTAACACAATACGTTGCAATAAGTCTGTTAAAGACTTTGTTCGGATTGTGGACTGGAAGGTCACAGACGGGGGAAACCACAGTGTTGTGGCTGCTATGGGTCTATGGGTCTGTATGTTTGTCTTACCATTTTATGACTTATAGGGAGGCAAAATAGAATGAAACGGCAGGGAGCCAAAGAAGAGGACTTAGCCCTCTGAAAATTTCCAGACAGCAGACACTGAGGACTATGGTCTAACCAAAACATTGGCTGGGCTCAGGCAGCAAGAGGAGCCCGTGAAGAGGAAAAAAAAAAAAAACAAAAAAACAAAACAAAACAAAAAACAAACAAACAAACAAACAAACAAACAAAGACTTAAGGGGTGGAGATAAAGGGGGTATAAAAAGTGGAGTGTGAGCTTGCCTCGAGGCAGACCACTGGTGGAACAGGAGTTTCCCCCGGTCTCCCACCGCGCTGTTTTGCTTATTTGCTTTTAATAAATTTCTACTATATTTTAAAAATATATCTGATCTTTTGACTATAACACTTTCAGTTGATATCTGTCAAAAAACATTTGATACTTCCCAAGTTAAACTGAATGAGGTTCTTGTGGTATTTATTTCATGGTGGCTCGAAGTGAACTGGAAATAAACACTGGACAACCCCAAACCCAAGCCATCAAGCTTCGCTACTCTGAGCTGCTGATGAAGGACTGCCTTTAAATATACATTCAGCATCTTCAGCAAACACAGACTGTGAAGGAAGCCACGACACTCTCTTTGAAGTTTCCTTGTGTGAACTGAATGCTGGGGTTTGGGTTATGAAGAAACATTCTTTAGACTGTCCTTTTTCAGAAAGTCAGCAAATACTATGCCTTTCCAGCTTGTGGCTTTAAAAGGGACAAGTTAATGTTCCAATAACAATCCCCGCGAGGTCGACATAGTCCATTAAAACTGGGGGCACTTGGTCGCTTTTCAGAATTACTTCAGAAATAAGCTGCAAGTTTTGAGAGGCCTCTCTGAGGAATTAAATATAAAGTAAGTGTAGGTCTTTAAATGGATCCAGGTAGAGTGTGTGTGTGAGGAGCAGAGGGTGTCGTCTTCTCATTTTGTTGCTTTTTTTTTTTTTTCACCTGAAGGATACTATGAAAGTTATATTTCTTAGAATTTCAGGTGATGACATCAAAGTTTATTGTGTTTGAAATGTGTTTCTAAATAAAAGAGTTAAAGCCCCCTTCCTTTGTGATTTTTTGCCTGGAATCCTTTCTTATTTAGTAACTCAGCAAGATACAGTGGCACAACATGACACAGATGCTGGTTTATTTCAAAGGCTCTAGTTCTTTCAGCAGGACCAAAAAGAAATAATGAAAAAAAAAATCTTTATTTTCTTGTATTAGAATTTCAGGTCTCATTGTAATTTCATGTACTTACTTTGCATGATTTGAAGTAAAAAGGATTAAAATCATCCACTTTGTCTCTCTACGACCAGCAGCCAGGTTTACTGTTTTCAAGAAGATGGTGACCTGGTCTTTAGTATGCTACAATATATGTAATAAAAAATAATAGTTTATTACAGTTTCCTGTTTTGTTTATATAGTGGTCTACTGTGATTTCCTTTCTCTTCACTGAGGAAATTCTGAAGTATATCCATCTGTCATACTATGGTAGAAATTACTGGGCTGTTGGACAAATGGCGCAGACCACAGTCACTGGGCAGCCTTAAAATAAAGGCTATTCCAAAAAATCCCCTAAAATTAAAGAGCAATGATACCTTGGAGTGTTGATCTTTTGATTTTTTTTTTAATTTTTGTATATCTTAGAAGTAGTTATGTAGTAAAGGTAGATTTTAGAGTAGCAGCATATTATCCCTTTACCCTTTAACACACCAGCTCAAACCCCTATTACCCATTCCCATATAAATTCTCTAAATTCCATAGCCTGTTTAGTCTCTTTTTCAAGGTAGAATTGTAGAAGAACACCCTAACCCTACAGAAGAAGGTACAGCCATAGACTCAACAACCTCCAGGCCTGGAATTCTGGAAGGCCTCCAAGGACATTACGTGCTCTGAGGAAGATGAAGATGAAGAAGAGGGGGTCCCAAAACACCCGCAGACCCAATTTCCAAGAGGCGTGGTGGGGACACAACCTGGGTGGTGGCTGGATGGGGATTGGGTGAAAATGATTATAAAAACTGTGGACATGTGTATTTCGAGAGTGTGCTGGGGGTATTCCAGAAAGCCTGGGAGCTCATTAAAGCCTTTGTATCCTTATCTTGTCTCCTACCTAATTTGGCTTGGAGTCTTTTTTCCCCACAGCCATTTAGGCAACACAATAAAAAAAAATTTAAAAAAATAAAATAGAATGTAGATTATATATGTCTAATACATGGCTCATAGTACACATTATTCAGCACATCAAAACCATTTTTGTACTTTGGGGTTTTTTTTGTTATTTATTTAAATACGTATACACATATATTTATATAAACATATATTTATATCAGATATTAAGATAGCTGCAATATCAATAGCTGCAAAGTGACAGAATGATGGCAGCAGACTAGAAAGCCCTGTTTTATTTGGCACAACAAGTACATCAGGACTTCAGTTTTCATACACCTTCTTAATTACTTGTCAAAACTGGGTTCCAGGGTTTATTTTTTTTTTTATGTTGCTCTTCATGCAGTGATACTCAGAAGTCATCAAATTAATTAACAACTGGTTTGAACTACTGAAAATTAATTATTGAAGAGTATCTAAAAAAGGCTGAGGACCATTTTTGTTTCAGCTACTGTGATAGTTTAGAAAACCTGCAGATTTTTGTGTTGTTTTTCATGTACAAAGATTTCCTTTCACTCTGAGCAACACAAACAAGAACAAGATATTAGAAGGAGCTTTTGAGTGGCAGAGCCAAAGGAATAATTTATATATCATAGATACAAGGTAATAAGGGTTGATATTCAAAATTTTAGTAATACAAACGAGTACTTCTTGCCTCTTAATAAATCAGCTGAAGTTACACACTCTTCTTACATGACACAAGTGTAATAGTCCAGCAGAACATGTGAATATATGCTGAGATTTATTTAACACATTTGCAAGCTTATTACCCTGCTTCAAACTTCATGGATTAATTCTATGTGGAACAGGCAGCTGGATTTGTCTCTGGAAGAAGAATATGTCCTGGAATAACAGTAGTAAACAAACAGGAAAATAACAAAGCATTCCCTATTTTCAAGAAGTAACTTCTGAAAGTTTATATGACATTCTGTGTGTTCCTCTAGATGTTAATATTTCGGTGTTTTAAATTAAGAAAACTGATAATAACATTTTTGTGAAAGTCATTTCTTTCTGAAACAGTTCAGTAACTTTCTGGGACACACAAGGTTAGGTAATTATCTGAAGTCTCTGGACAGGGAAATTGAGGTAGAAAGTCAGTACTCAGAGGTTACTGTGGGTGATGAGATCTGGGACAAAAGAAGTTTCTGGTAGTCATGAGCCTTCTCAGCACCTCTTTTAACAAAATAGAAGCTCATGGCCATTAGGTTCGAAGTAGGGGCTACTCAGCTTATCTGAGTGCCAGTCACATTCTAACTTGTTTTCCTCCTCTAGTGACCATTCACAGCATTTCTCAGGGAATTTATATCTTTATAAATACATTAATAAAAAATTCTTATTATGCCTAAGAAATATCTCATTATGAAAGTTGTTCAGGTGCATGGAAACTCTACCTATTGTCTATGCTTCAGTAGATGTAGACCATACCTGCAATATCCAAATTTGACTTAAAATTGGAATGGGACTTGTTGTAACACATAAGGGTTTTTGATGATGTCACCATTTCAGCTCACAAATAGTAAAACTTTCTACTCATAACTACTGTGACTTTAGATGGCAAGTGTTTTCCATGAAAAATTAAAAAATAAGACAAGTAAATTCTTTACAAAACAATACATTCAGATTCTGTTTCTCAGCATGCTTGAAAAAACACTTGGCACATTTTCAAGAAAAACTCAGGAACCTGGAAATCCATTTTGTATTCCCTATGCATGTGCTTATAATTTCTTTTCCCCAGATAGCTGCTGGTTTTAAGACCTGTTCTTGTGGTTTCCAAGATGCCCCCTGAAACAGTAAGCTACTTTCTTCCTGGATGTTAGTCTCAGTCTATCTGGCTGAATATAGCCCAGACATAGTAGAATAAATTGGGATATTTCTTTTTTAGTTTCTTCCCTCACCCACCGAATTTGTAAATAACAGTGGCAGAGGGAGAGTTTCTAATCTGCCCAAAGCTTAAAACCTTCTGATGGCCACTATGTTCTGATGTTTTTTATATAAGCAGTTATTAGGACACCCATGTAAGGAAGACCAGTTTGTTTACTGTATGTTAAAACAAGAAACTTCCACCTAAAGAAATCAGTAAAAAAGCAAAAAAGGTGGAGGCAAGTGGCTTGAGAAAACAAACTGAGAAGTATTTAAAAAATGTTGGTTTTTATCCTACTTTACTTGACAGACTTTGAAATTCCTCTCTGATCACAGGGTTAAACCAGATGGATGAAGTAGCAGTGGTATAAATAGAGCTTCTTCTGGAGTAGTATTTTAAATACTGTTTACAATATATATTTATGTATCTCTATCTTTGAAAGTAACTCCCAATTTATGGGAAGTCAAAACACTTCCTAAGGAATTGCAGATAAGTTGTAAAAGAAACTACACCCATGTGACAAGGGGTTGACACATAATGACAAACACATCAAGGCAATTGACAATAAATATGTCAAAACAAAGTTGTATTTTGAAGTTTACTGAAAAATGTATGTAAAGAATCCTTTGGGATTTTAAAAAATTAGGACTTGTAGAGTACTCTGTGAAAGTTGAAGTGTTGACTCTAAGTGGCAAGATACATTTCCAGGTATCTTGAAGAGTACTTCATTTCAGTTGAACATAATTATATATAGAATCACAGAACTAGAAGCCCCCAGGTTTCATTCTAGTTATGATTTTAACTTCAACCATTATGGGCTTTAATATAATTTTTTTGAAGCAGTTCTACTGTACAGAAAATAAGGTAATGGCTGCCAAATTATCTCGTTGTGTGAGATATTCATGATGGCTTATTGGGAAAAGGAAAAAAAAAAAAAAGGTGTCAATGTGTCAAAGAGGTTTAGGATCTAGCAAGTTTACTGAAAGTCAACAGATTAAAGCCCTAAAGAGGCTAAAGTAAGAAAAATTCATCCCTTCATGCACATTTGAACTATTCTTAGGTTTAGTCTCCATGTGGTCTCTTGCCTAGGTTTGGAGAAATATTTTTGTTTTCCTTCCTCTTACCTATTATTTTTTTCTGTGTTACAGCTAACATAAAGCTGCTGGTTGTTTGTTTGTTTGTTTTTTCTTTTAATAGAGAGAAATAAAAGTATAGAAGGCTACAGTAGAAGTCCTGCTGCTGTTACTGGGAGCCTTACACTCAATTACCACAATCTTCACAGAAAGTTTAATTAACCAACGTAATATGATAAAATGTATTTAACTGCTAGATTGAGTGGAGTATTGAGCACAGTGAGATATCTCTATATTGCCCTAGAGTGAAGTACATCCCAAATCATGAGAGGGGAAAAAATGATGCTTGAAACAACCTTGTACCAGAAATAAATACTGCATTATTATTCCTGTCATTGGAGATAACTATGATAATGCATTCACTATTGATCTTTCTCAGTAGGACTCCAGCTCTGAGTCACTGTTCATCTTAAATGGCTCAGTGAGTTGCAAGAGCTATCAGTTCTTGCCCATTTAGTCTTTTAGTATTTTCTGTACTCCATCTGCTTAGTAGCACTGGCTGCCTGTGGACTACCTTCACATGGGCCAACAGTGAAACAAGCCTAAAAAACCCACAGTATTTTGATGTACTCACCAGTAAACTTTGAATTCAAAAAATAATAACAAAATACAAAGACTTTTTTTCTCACATGGACAAAAAAAAAAAAAAAAAAGGAAAAATATGTTTGTAAAATAATTTGGAAAAATAAGCAAAAGCAGTAGTTGCAATACCCAGGAGTCAAAATATTTTTTAATGATTATTTTTTGGTTCTTATTTCCATTCATTATCACAGATAGTTCACAAATTCTTTTGCAATTCCCAACAGACATAGCTTTTTGTGTTGTTAATTTATAAGCAGAATAATTTACAACTAGTACATATCTCTAGTAAGCATATACATAGTCCTTGCAACCATGTAGAACTATCACACAGTACTACCACCATATAGTACTACCTCAGTACATTAGGCGTAGAGAAAAAAAAACTCTGAATACACAATAGAAATATAATATCTTATTTTACTTTAAAAATCATATATAGAATTTTAAAAATGACCTTTTGGAAACAGTCTTTAAAGTAATTTTTTTGGCTTATAAATTAGCAGTGCTTTTGAGGGTACAAAAAATTAAATTCTGTCAGAGATGAAGTGATTGAATGATTGACTAAAATTTCTATCATGAAAATGGGACTACATTATATTGTTCTACATTCTATAATTGCTTTAATGGTAGCTGAGCAGAGTAACAGTAACAGCTCCAAAAGGCCCAAATAAAGAAAAATCCAAATACTTCACTGTCATATTTAGGTCTGGAGGCAGAACTGTGACTGTTGCTGGGAACATCAGGGGAAACTTGGACAATGAAGACCAGAATAAAACTTTTGGAGACTGATACTGGGTGTAAAACCAGAGATAAGATGAGGTTACATACCAGGGGCTGTAACCGTACCAATGACTTTACCTGGACAGGTAAAGTTTCTTTACTATTAAACTGGAGTAATATTTGGCATCACTTCAAGGCACAGTTTGAGAGTTTGCACAGGTGAAGAGCTACTCATAATGCTGAAGGTGGTTTATGTCTGACTACCCTACTTCTGTAAATAATGGGGAGAAATAGTATACGTAAACTGGTTGGCACTGAGTCCACAGCGTAGAGACATTTATTTTCTCAGCACATGTAATAATAAACATAAATAAATATAAATATAAAAATAAATACCATATCCATGACTTGTTGGATTGAGTTAAGGATTTGGGCCAGTAGCAAAGTTGATGGGATGGTTGGGAGTGAATGCCAGACAGCAGGAATGACCCATGGAGGTCGTAAACCCAGAACTGATATAGCCCAGAAATAAACACTGAACAAAGGAAAGCAGTTTCCAAAACATTTTTTTATATGTTTAGTCTAGTACTTAACCTTTCCACAGTTTCCAGGTCCTGTGGATGGCTAGAATTTCAACAGTAGTGTTAAAAAAAGGGGAATTTAAATAAATAGTGGGAAATAGGACACTTCAAATATTCTATAGGGAAAATACACCACAGTTTTGTAACCAGGTGAAATGAACTTTGTAATTAAAGGCTTCACAGATGCTGGGATAGCTTACAGGGCTTGTAAACTTCTCCTGTGTATATAACTCGGGGAGTAATTCTCAAAAAATTACTTTTACATATTATGTACATAAATATCAGTGTTGTTTAAAAGGGGAATCAAATTCACAAAAAGCAGACAAAATATGGTTAATTATTAAGAAAAAAAAAGTGTTAGAAGGCAATAACAAGTTTCTCTGGATAAGGAATTTGTTCTTATCTTTTAAGACTAATTTAAATTTTATATAATAGAAATGTAGAGACATTAGTTACAGGTAATTCATGTTCTATCTTCTTATAAAGAAAAATTAAGTACAAGCCTTAAAATAGGATGATTTCTCTGCTGTACTGCAGATAAGGTAAAAAAAAAAAAAAAAAAAAAAGAAGAAAGAAAGCACAGGTGAAAGCACACAACACACAGAAATAAATTAAGTAACATATTTAATAAATGTAGGCTACTAATTGAAAATTGAACTCCAAATTTTAATCTGTAAATTTTAATCTGCGCTGTTTTTCAGTACATTGTTAATCCAAGACAACACTAAATTTCATCTGTAAAGGTTTCCATATAAAGTTAGCAAAGTTAAACCCAAAATACTACATTTTATAGTGGTAAAATTAAAACTTTAATAATCTGGGCAATGCTGTGGATGCTTTCGTTTTATGAATTTAATGTTAAAATAAAATAAACCTACCTGAAATAATAGCTAAAATAATACACCTGTCTTTGACATAATAAAAGACTATAGTATCACTGAATTAGAAATTATACTAATCAGTATGTCCATTCTATATGGGAGCACTAATATTGAGTTAATATAGCACAGATTAATATAGGCATGGTGGTCTGAATATGTGCACGTCCTTAAAGTATGGTGTTTATAGACTCAAGGGTATTTTCTTCCCCAAAAGTCTTTGGTTTACTCTTTTCAATAGCACTTATTATCAAAGTCAAACTAGTGTTGGCACTTCATTAGCAATTTCAGGTGTTCAAATCTCAAGGGAAGAAAAAGCTTGAATAATAAGATCCTTATAAATAATCCCAAATCTCTGAATCTGAAATTCCATGAAATGGCAAAATAAGTCTTTTGCATGTGTAACTTCTTGGGAAGTTTTTAAATGCAAGAATTATACCATTATTGTTAGCCTTAAATTTCATGCAAGCTGTATTGAGACAAGAATGTCTCATAGAAATAAAAATTTAATGGAACTTCTGTCTGTGTTTTTTGCAGGAGAATGTAATAACACCATAATATTTTAAATCTGTGTTTTATATAAACAGTTTTGATTGTGTTATCACAATGGCTAAGATTCTTCTACCTTATATAAATTTAAGAGTTGCTGTAATTTCTGTTATATACATTTTTTTTTAAAAAAACATCATCTTCTTAACAAACCGCTCTTGGTAATACAACAAATCTAATCAAAGAACACTTCAATAAATCACTAAATACTTTTATCCAGTCCACTAGTCAATTCACATTCAAATTGCTTGTGCTATTACCCCAACATTACCTAAGCCTCATCTGTCATTTAATTTAGGTAAGACCTTTACGTTTAGTTGATACCACACTTGTATCAGTTATAGATGTAAATTTAGAATCTCTTAATTTGAGTAGATCCATTGTGGATTAGAGAAGTGATTTATGGCTAGGGATAGTGTAACTTCTTTCTAAAACCAACCTTTATAGCTAGACCCATTTATCCATTTCATTTATTAATTCCTAATTTTGCAACAGTTCTGCAAATAGAGTTTGTAACAACTCTGACTAGTAACAATTTTCTTCTAACCTTTTAAATTAAATCACTTAGTTGTACCTAATTGCTCAGATCATTATACACATTGTGGGAAACGGAAGCAGTTACACATAATATGAGAGTGCCTCGGTGGCCCTTTCTTGCCAGTCTTTTTTACCACCTTCTGATATATGCATCAAAAATATAGGGTGTTTTGGCAAGTCCTGCCTAAAGGCCTGTGGAGATGCTGCCAAGATAGATGGGATCTGGGTGGAATTCTGTTTCTTTGAATGTTTTGATAAACAGTTCTAGTAGATAGATAAGTGATAAATTTATCTGAAGTTTATCTTCACTGATGAAGGCAACACATGAGCTAAACTGGGAAACAAGCCCAAAGAAAGAGAATAAACATTCTACTCTAACCTGTTTGTTTCTTCCTTCATATTTTTACCTTCTATTTTGGTGTGACATGACACAAATATATTGAGAAAATTTATTGAACAGTTAAGGTCCATCTATAAATTAAGATTAAAAGCCACTATATCACAAAATTTGATTTGTTTCATTTTAGCAGAGAATTCAACAGCAAGCTGTCCATTTTGCCCAATGGGCTGTACTTCGTCAAAATATTTTTCTGACCTCATATTTCTATTGAAGAAAGAACACGTAGAGTGATCAACATAATCCTAATGAAGCCACCTCTCACAGGTATACCTGTGCTGGCAGAAATCCTCTCCATCAGAGGTTGATTAACCTCTTTCAAGGGTCTAGCCAGGTCAGGATCCCAGTGGAGGAGGTTAAAATTATTGTCTAAAATCAATGTTAAGAGAAGACTGGGGGGCAAGAGATCATCAATCCACACAAATATATCCAAGGGGTGTCAAGAGGATGGTGTCAGACTCTTTTCATGCAGAATATAATGCAATAAATGTTTTATTCAGATTTAGATATTAAGGATGGTACTATTCTACCCAGATATGTGATGACTGTTTTATAACATATATTCACAATATGCTGAAAAAGATTACCAGAACAATCATTGAAACAAATGGACTCAGCCTGAATTCATGGTTTTAGAAGCATTTTGTGCTACATATGCACATTGAGAGTTGAACAGATTTTTTATTGAGATAATATAAAATGAGGGGAAAATCATATCTAACTGAAGATAATGATAAAATATGGGTTTTTTCAAACATGGTGTTTCAGTTTTATTCTTGATTATAACATCATTTCACCTTTCACAACTTGTTTGCTGCCCTTGCAGAGACAAAATAAAGAAAATGGAGCTTTTCATTTAAGCACATAAATTTGACAATCCACAGGTAAAGAATACAAGTCCATGTTAATTCTCAAGTTCAGTTTAGGTAATTGGTTTCCTAATCCTTCTAGTTTTGCTTTACTCAAGCTATTGGCACATTGATTGCTATACATGAAAATTAGATTTTTCAAGATATGATAAAGACTACCTGAAGTGCCATGTGAATAACTTCGTTAAGAATATCAGCAATTTTGCAGGTCAATATAGATTCTGTAAGCAAAACAGGTGATTGTTGTTAGCTATAAGAAAGAAGTTTTTTACAGTGAGAGTGGTGAGGCAGGAAAAACTTTATCACCTGAAGTGAACTTCCCCACTGTGGAGAAAGCAATAGTTCCTATAGAAGACAATTTTTATCTGTTTGCCTCTCTACCCTTTTTAAAATTCCTTTTAAACATTTTGGATCTTGTTCTAGTATTTATTGTTTCACAGAGAAATTGATTCTCTTCCACCAAACTGAGCAAGATACATAAAAAATGTAATTTCTCTTGCATAAGCTGTGGATTAGTCTTACCAGTTTAGCACTCTGAGAGCTAATAAAACAATAAATTACAGTCTCTCATATCACCTCAGAGTTGGCATAGTGATAAACATCTAAGGAAGGCTGTCTTTGTGCAAGTATTCCAGTGCAAAAACTTTGTGTTGCTGTGTCTTGTTTCTCTCCACTTAGCTCTGTATAGGAGATGTAGTTATTAACTTGATGCATTTTATTGATCTCCTATAGTTTCTGTCCCAGTCAGTTATGAGACATTGCCATTGTGGCTTTTTTCAAGAGTAACTAAGGGAATGTAAGTCCTGGGTCACTTCAACTCATTTCAGCTTATTTGTATCCTCACGGTTGTTTAGTTCAGCCAAACTGCTTTCACGTAAAATATGGTATTTCAGTGTATAAAGGTTCCAAGCAGAACCCTTAGAGACTTTTGTTTGGACAATTTGGGGAAAATCTGTCTGGAAATGGCTTGTATACTCAATACTTCTTACAAATACTTTTTACAAATACTTTTTTTTTTTTTTTTACATTTTTTTGGATTTGTTAAAAAAAGGGAAAAGAATAAAAAAAAAATGCCAACATTTTCTTCAAATAATCTTACTTGATACTGTGCCGAAATATTTTCTACTTCACTTCAAAGGCAGACGTGAAGAGTTATTTAGTAGACATTTCAACATAATTCTCTGGTATTAAGGGAAATGCAACAAGGTACTTCTGCAATGAAGGAAGAATATAGTGGTAGTTTTACATTTTAAATGCAAGTCAAAATTCAGTTAAAATCATCATGTAAATAAAAGGCCAGAACAGGAAAAAAATCTCTCTTTAAAGGTTGCTTAATTACTACTACCAGCATTTGATGCATTGTCTATCAAGTCACTATATTTGGTGGGGATTTTAGTTTAATTTTAGGGGTTTTTTGAAGAACAAAAATTCTCAGCTAGTCAGCAAAAGTAAATTTTTAGTGGGCTAGCACTGTGAGAGGCAGCTATAATATATTTTTAACTCTTTTGTTCTTCCTTAAATGTCATGGTAGAGCATGTAGCAGTCATGTTCCACAAGCGGAATGGGAAAATGTGTAAAATATCAAAGGTTTTCAGCTTGACCTTCAAACTTAAAATTATGAGCTTAAAAAAAAAAGAGAGAAAAATTGTCACATTTTCTTCAGAGAAAATGAAAATGCTGGAAAAAAAAAAATTGGCCTGTGTAGTCTACCATGTCACAATTAAAAAAAAAACAGAAACAAGGTAACAGGATATTATATGATATTACTATTTACTATTAATTAATTTCTTTTCTGCTAAATATAAATATTCATTCAATTCTATTCCTCATTTTCATACCAAAAACAATGTCTTCGTTATTAGGAATAAACATAAAATCCATAAATGCATATTTAACCAAATAAATACATTTTCTGTTTAGGTTATATAACTCTATTCCTGTTTTTCAGCTAATTAAAAAAAGATTTAGAACAATTCTTTATGGTATTTGTACCCCAGAAGTTCAGAAAAATCAAAGTGGTCGCAGAGTTGCTTTTTAAATGATTAAGAATGAAAATATTGCATTTTGTTAAAAGGTTCAAAGATTAATTCGTGAAGTTGTCCACTTGGTCACTTTCCTGACCAAAAATGGAATGCAACATAAAAAAGGTGATATTTATAAACTTGACTCTTTGTTTACAAAGAGCTACCTAAATTAAAAATTAAAGTCTTATTGTGTGTAAAAGAATTCAAACAAAACCAAAGCTGACAAATTTCTTAATTTCAATTTTTTTAATTAATTGTGATTACATAACATATCCAGAAAAAATAATCTGTAAAGGACAAACTCAGCTAGTTTCTCTAAATTGTCCACTGGACTAGATGCATATCATACTCTAACTATCAATTATTAATTGTTTACATTATCACCATACCGGACTGGCTCCCCAGATATTCAGTCTCTCATTTAGTGAGTCATCTAACATCTTATAAAAAAATTAGAGAAAAGAAAGAAGAAATTGGAAATTCTCTTGTTTTTAACATATGTCTGCATTAGTTTTTTTGAGAATTCATCTCAAAACAGCTTTAAAAGAAAAAAAACCTGACACAGATCAATGCAAGATTAAATGCATGCAAATTCTTTTTTATTTTACCAATTACAGTCTTGAAAGGAGAGATGCATGAAATCTTTCTAATTTATCTGTTTTCCTATACCACAATGAAAATAATACCTTCCACTTTGAAACACATCTCGCAATTATGTTTTTCTAAAATAATTATGTCACTTAGTGCTACTGCAAAACATTTGCTTTGAAAGCTGATTATGCTACAGAAATAGATATCTAGGGAAGACTGTGAGGGGGGGAGAAGGAATTCAGCTCACATCCCTTTTGGTATTATGGTGTTCAGTGAGTTAATGGAAAAGCTGATACTGATGGCACACTATAAATTAGTACATCTGCAATAGAAGAACTTATTTTCTGTTTTAATCGCTTGGGAGCTGTTCTGCAAATGTATTTCCATCTTAGGTACTGGTGAGTTCAATGAGGTGCACTACAGGACTCATGCTCCAGTAAACTGGTGAAAGATGTTAAATGCAAGAACAGCATTAAAGTTATGTCTCGTGACTGTATAAATGAAAGTCGCTCAGTATTCCCTTGTAACCTTCACTGGAGTCTGTAACTCAGCTGTGAAATGGGTACTGGATTAAAAGAACCAGTGCACAGAAAAAAAATATTTTCTTGAGTTCATTGGAATTACCTCAAACAGACTGATTTTTTTTGGCTTATCAGGGAACACGAGTGGTCTGTGCTGATTCTGGAAGATAAAAATCGTGTATGTGTGGAAATGCACCATGTTCAGCCCCTCAGCTGCTTCCGGAAAATTGTGAGTTATCATGTTTATAGATATGTGCATACATCTATCTATTTATACAGAAATATGTTTAATATACATTACCTATACTCTCAGTCAGAGCTGTAACTTGTGTGAACTGCCCCACATCCACCCCCCTCAAAAAAAAAAAGAAATCTGGCACAATTTACACTACATTGCAACTCTCACTGAAGAACTGAAATTAAATATAAAAGCCTTCATATGACATCTAGAGTCTTTTGAAGTCCTGATAATTATTTACAGTGACATCTATGTGTTTGGTTTTTGAGAGCAGGATTGGGTAACTGACAATATGTGTATGCCCAACTGTGCTCATATTCCCCAGCAAAAAGGCAAATAATTTATCTGATGCCAAGAGAGTTTTACATTTGGATCAAAGCCATTTGAACTGAGAGAAAGCACCCTATGTTATGTTATTAAGACCTTTATTACTATTCATTCTCTTGCTCTGCCTGTTGACACAAACTCAGTGTGTACAAATTTCAGGTAACCAAGAATTTGAGAGTACTCACATATACAAATTTAATTTATATTTACAATGTGCCATGTCTATCAGTATAATGTCTCTTGGTTGGATCACATCCCTTAATTTCAATATAATATTTACATTTAAATTCCTTAATTTTAATTATTGATAATTAGAAGTTAAATTTTATTGGCTCCAGTAATTGCATCAACTTTATCACAGAATCCTTATGACTCTAAGGGAGTCTTAGAGGAAAAGACCTCTAAGATAATTGAATCATGATATGAAAAGCCTTTAGGCTGCAACCAGACAAAATGGAAAGTACACATTAGTCACTGTTTCGTAGAAAATACAGCATAATAAATTAAGGGATTATTTAGCTGCTTTTAAATGTCAGTTGTATGCTTGAATAAATATAGACTCCTTTTGTTTTCTCCTCCTTATAAGGAAGAAATGTATTTATTTTAGGCAATAGATAAAATAAAACAGAGAAAATATTTTAAGTGGTAGAGTAAATGGTAGGTGACAGAGAAATAACTTCATAAAAGAAGGTTTTTCCTCAGTGATTTCTTAAAATCACAAGGAAATATGAAATTAAAATTCCATTTCATGCTATGTAGAACCACTGAGAGTATTCAGGCATTGATATCTACTGTAAAGAAGAAAATTTAACCTACTGTGTTTCCTATTCACTGCCCTGAGCTTCCATTATCAGGCAGACACAAGTGAGCTCAAACTAAGGAGCTCTTTGTGTAGAACAGTGCAATTAGCCAAGTAATTAGCAGTTGTTTGCAAAAATTATCCATACACTTGAGATGAATTGGCAGGATGAGAAAACTTATATTAAACTCATTGATGAGAGCATGTAAAAAATTATCTTCTGCAGCTCACCTTGAGAGGAATGTCTTTTTTCTCTGAAAAACCCACATAAGAACTGGGGGTTCTTATTCTAATTTCAGTAAGGGTTGGCCTGAGGTCTCATTTGGTTTTGTGACATGTGGAAACATTCCAGGTGCTGTTTATTAAACTGCTGTGTTGCACAGAGTAATTTGTAAAATCAATTATTTGCATACTCTGTTAATTCTCATAGGTTACCCTGGGAATTTAAAATTGAAAATGAGTCCCAAAACCCACTAGATTCAAAGATTTTATCCAGATAATGGTTTTCTTTCAGAAGATTATGCTTAGGGAAGGAGTAAGTGAATATTTAATACTTTATTATTCTTTAAAGAGGGAAATGTGATTTTCATGTGAACTAAGAGAATTCTTTACTACGAACATACTTTCTTATTTTGCTTCATATATAACTCCATATATATTCTATCATTCTGTTCTATAACAGAACATTTTATAAGTGTTTAATTTGGCTTGCTTTTTCCTAAATGATTAGTTATGTTTTAAAGTTTTCTATTAGTAAGAGTAAAGGCTGATTAAAATAAATAAATTAGTTATGATTTAACGTAAAGGTAGACTCTCAAACACCTGAAAACTAAAACCTTTGGGTGTAGATTTCTTCAGCTTTTCAGTCTTGTATACATAACTGTTTTATTGATTTTTAAATGCTTGACATTTTTACCTACATGAATACATTCTTTTAAAAAGATAAGTATGTCCTTATTTCATATTGAATCCTAGAATAAGTCGATATGAGGGGACAAAGCTTTATTTCTCATTGTAGGTGTTATTTTTTGTTCATGTTTACTGGAAATGTTTTCAAGAGGGATGTGACAGTTAAAGAGTTCAACAACAGCACAGTTTCAAGTATACTCACTACTGCTAACACAATGATGTTATGATGGAAAATAAAACTTAACCAGCTTTTAATTCTAAAAATATGAGTGGAAATGACACATAATAATGACATATGCATAAAAATGCCAAATGAAAGAACCACAAAGACTCTTTCAGCAATGCAATTATAGCAGACAAACTGAAAAAAATGTGACAACAAAACTGCATTAAGGTTTTTGAAATAACCTATGCCATCAATTTTTACTATATTTTCTCAGAAAAGGATGTTGGACTGGTTTTCTAGGAGCAAAGATGAGAGAGAGAGTTTTAACACCAGGGAGCATTGTTCTTAAAAATAAATTATTGAGTAAATTACAAGATGTTATCCCACAACAATTCTCTGTGAAATTTGTCAGTGCTTTATGTCTTCTTTGGAAGCCCACGAGTTGTGCTTGAGAGCACCACTTAGAACACAACCCATCACACCTACTTCTCTCTTATGAGGTTTAATTGCTCTCCATCTAAAATAATCAGCTTTGCAGGCCAAAACTCTGACATAATTCTTTTAACAAAATGATGGGAGACTTCAGTCTCAAGGTTCTTGGCCTGTGGTTGGTGCTTGCTTTATGGTTTGCCTTGCTTTATGATGAACAAAATTCAGCTCACATTAGTTGCAGTCAGGGCTTCACAGAATCAGACCTGAGCTCATTACAGCAGGAGAAGGCAAAGAGTCAGTGAATTAGACTCACTAATTTCAGACCCTCTAATGGACATTTATGGTAATCTCACCAACACAGTGATGCTCCTGCTTTGTAAACAACAACTCCAATGACAGAACTACTTTCTGAAGGTTTAAACAAAATACATATTTTATCTCAAGCCACAGTCTGAAGATTTCCAGCTGCTCTAAACACTCATTCCAAGATAATTAGGCAAGTTACGTATTCTGTAAATTACACAGGGAAGTCAAACTCTCACTTTACATGTGACTTTCTTACACATACCACCTTCAAATTAAATCCTGTATCACCACAGAGAGAGCTACCTCATGCTCACTGGTTACCTCGTGCTCACAGAATTCTTACTGATTTTTTGTCTACTCCTGGGGTTTTTTTAAATTATCCTGAGTGATCTGAAAAAAAAAAAAAAGGCACAAGCCAACCAAATATTTGATTTTGTACACTAGGAAGAGAAATTTTTCTCAAAATCAGCAGTAAAAATGGTTAGAAGTTGCTAATGCACTCATGCTCCACAGTGAAAAGACAAAATGACAGCTAAATTGAAAACCACTTTATTTAATTTTTGCTCAATGTAAACTTACATCTTGAACATGTCACTAAGCGTCAGATTCTCAGATATACTGGGCTCAACTACTTGCTCTTTTATTCATATGGGACAATTCAGGAGATTTTCAAATAGGAACCATGAAGCTTTTTAAACACAGTTCTCTGTAGGAGCCCTGACCCTCACCATGTTTCATTTTAAAAAGAAAGGGCATTTCATCAGCCCAGTGGTTCTGAATATTGTTCTGTTTTCCTCTCCTGTTTATGCCTTGGTGTTTCATTTTGATGAATACTGAGCACGTTCAGACCATGCTTCACCCTGAAATTCTACAAGGAAATATATTAAATGAGCAAATTTATGTATTCATTTATTAATTCATTCATTTAGTATTTAAAAACTGACTGTTGTGGAGTTATTTCGGATAATTGTTCTCAAATTTCTGCAGTATTCCTAACAAGTTTCACTAGGAGATTTCTTAATTTAATCTAAACAAATGTGTTTACAATAGTTGTCTTTATAGTATGTGATCTGTCTTATTCCATTTACTCTCATCCTTTGACTAGCACTATTTAAAAAAATTTCATGATCAGACCAGATTAAGGAAAAACAATTCAGTAGGCAATGTATTATTCTTTCCCCCCTAAATTCTATTTCTGGTGTTGCCATTTTTATATTTTTATCTGCTACGACTTATTTTAAAAGTGGGAATTTTCTTTTATAATAAATCAAACTGATTATTTGGATACTATCACTGTCTAATTATCAAATTATGTAACTGGCCTGCAAAGTATGAACAGAGTTAGTAATTAGACTACTTCAACTGACCTTCCTGACTTTTCCAATCTGATCTTTCAGAATGTATTTTTACTCACCTTCAGATAAAAGGGTTGATAGACCTCATTTAAACAAGGTGAAAGGATATTCATAAGATTGTATTTCTTTGAAATCATAGACTATTGGAACTGATAATAACTTTTGATGGTTTGGCTGTGAGAATCCTATATAAATACAATGAAATAGGGCAAGACTATATTTATAGTCTTAAATACTTTTCAAAAGTCTGAATAATAATTGGATCATGTAGGTCTTCAGACTTATTCTTCAGCATGAACACAGCTTAGATGCACAGAAATTCACTTATTGATGGACATGCAGCATCTCTTTGAACTTGGATATTTCCAGGTTTATGTAGTTCTATTCACATACTTATCTGATAAAATAAATTTAATATCTATGTATATACAAACCTCAGAAGAAAATTCACTGAGATCAGTCATTAAACATGGCAAAGTAACTGAAGGAAACATCTAGGAAGAGCATGAACTCATTCACAGCAGTGATGAACATTTTATTTGCCTTGCTTGGGAGCTTTTTGGGTAATAAAAGTGTAAGGATTCTTTAATTACTGTGGAGTGCTTGCTATTTTTAAATAGAGACACAGTATGCCTTCATCAGTGGAATATTATGATGTGTAGTTATGCTGGCCCAAGGGAACTTTAGAAGTTTAAAATAATATTGTTTGATAATGGCAAAGAATTAGGTGTTTTTAGGTGGACAGTGAATATTTCTGCAGTTTTAAAAGATCTTATGAAACTGCTCAATGTCTTGGCAAAGCGGAATTGTTAGTGGTAGACAACAACAACCTGCTAAGTAATTTGCACCTTTTTGTTTTTTATTGCAGCTGTAGAAACAATAAATAAGTTCTATGTCTCTATAAATGTCAAAAGAATGAAAGGGAAATAAATAAATAAATAAATAAATAAATAAATCAGGTGTGAAAATGCATCGATTTTCAGAGTAAAAAATGGCAATTCTGTACAACTAACATTTTCCAAAATCCGCTGAAAGTAAAAAAAACTTGTCTGCCACCTTCAGTGTTTAAGGTAAGTGACAATATATTCATTTTAAGCAGATTATGCATGCAACATCCCTCACTACTGTAACAGGAACGTTCTGTTAATCAGTCTCTCAAATACAAAAGGAGATGGAAGCAGGCTGCAGTTCAGAAATCTTACTGTACAAAAGGTAACAGATGTGTAACCATTTATAATTGCACACATTAGGAAATTCCTTTGACACATCTATAATACTCATATTGCAGCACTAGAATTTTTATGACAGGATGCATGCTAAATATCATCATATCACTGCCAGAAAATTTCCCTCCCCACTATTAACTTAATAAAGGTGTTAAATTCTTCTTAATTTAGCCTGTATCCCCGTGTGGTCTTCATCAATGAGATGATGGGGAGTGCAAATTTGCATAGAATCAACTTTACCACCTGAAAGAGCTACAGTGAATGAGCCTCACAAATTAGCAGACACCCAAGCTAATGTATTTGCAGAGCACACTACAGTATTCTTGGTCCAATCTAAAAACACTTGAAAGAAAACCCCAAACTAAAACAAAAACAAATTTTAAAAAAACCAAACAACACAACAAATTATTAAACTGTCTCCAGTGTTTTTAGTGTTGGATTGAGCACAGTACATTTTGGGCATTTGTCATGGTATTTCCCTGCTTGAGATAAATTTACTGGCTATTTTCATTCCCAAACCTAGGGGAAAAAAGGATTTTCTTACTGATATAAGCATTCCAAGCATATTAATTAACAATATTCTTTTAGAAGAAAGAGAATATATTGTAACCTTAAGAGAAAGGGGAAATAAAATTAAACCTGCAACTAAAGTATAAACCCCTCAAACTTGGGCAATAACTCCTAGAATTTAAATATCTCTGGTGTCTTTTCTAAGAAAAAACTTAAATTATGACTTGAAACAAAGGTTACGGGCACAGTGTTTTCTTAAGTATTGCTGTTCTGATTGCATCTTGAAGTTAATTTAACAGAGAAAATCACTACCTTTTGGTGAAGAAAAACTGAACGAAAACAACAAAACCAAACCCACAAAAAAGCCAGCCTTAAAAAAATTTAAGATTATTTTCTTTATTACATAGTGCAGTACATAACACAATAATATAAACTCTCTGCTTTTTTATTGGTTACTCAGGCAATGGTTTCAGAGAGTTCTTAAAATTTATATTATAAAGTTCAAGATAAATAATAAGAAAACTAGCCAAACATACTCTTCCTCACTTCCTTAATCATAAATATCATTTGCAGAATTTTTTTATATAAAACCTCTAATGGAGTTCATTCCTAGAGCTGCTTATGTCCTCGGTAAGTACAAATGCTTCTCCCCACAACATTTCATTCCTTTCCATTGACATCCACCTTTGGCTGGTAGGGCTTATTATGAAAGGGTTTAGGGTCTTCTCTTTCCAAAATTCATGGTGTAAAGTGGTAGCACCTCATTTAGTAGATACCTGTGTGCATTCAATAATATTTATTCATGCTATTAAGAGTAAATTGTTCTGTTTTTCCCCTTTAAGATCTCAGTTTTCATCAGGTGATGTCTATATGTCTTGGTTTAACCAGAAAGCAACTGAGCACCACAGGGCCTCTGGCTCATTCTGCCCCCTCTAGCAGCATCAGGGGAAGATTAAAAGTAAGAAATAAAAAAAAATTGGGAGAGTAAAAGTAAGAAAACTCAAGTATTGAGATATGCACAGTGAAATTCTTGACATGATTTAAAAAAAAAAAAAAAAAACAAACTCAAAACCCCCCACAAGATAAGTAAAATTAAATAATAACAATGCAAAAATTATAATAATAACAATGCTAAAATTATAATAATAACAATAACAATTATGAAGATGCTGAAAAGGAAAGTGACAAAAAGAGATGAATAAAAATCAAGAAAAACTAGTGACACAAATGAAAAGCACTGCTCACCACTAACCAGCTGCTTCCTAGACTGTCCCCCGGCTGTGTCCTCCCAGCCAGCCTTCCCCTCAGCTTTACACACTGACACCCAGCGGTTTGGGACATCCCTTGGGTCACTTGGCATCACCTGGTCCAGCTCTTTCCCTACCCAGCTCCTCGTGCCCCCCCAGCCTCCTCAGTGGTGGGGTGATAAGCTAAGAAGTCTACAGATCTGTCTCTGCTGCTGAGAGACACTGAATTAGGAAAATTATCTCCTTTTCTTTTTTTTTTTTTTTTTTTGGCTACTTTTCTAAAAATATTCACAGAAATTAGTCATCCAAACTGACAGATGGTACATGCATGTTTAGCAGAGGTAGGGGTTTGATTTTTCCCAGGTTAAAGGGGTGAGGGAAGGAGGAAGCAACAGCAAGAAGCCATTCTTACAAGTGGGCTGAAATCTTTCCACTGTTACAAAGAAGACCTGAGCTAGAGGCATTTTGCCCATTGCTGACAGACAGTGTGGGAGCTCCTTTACACTGACATACACAAGTTGGTTCAGCTGCTTGTGGAGGAGAAAAGTGTTGCAGGCACAGGGGTGATAAGGATTTTTCTTGTTGGCTCAGCAACACGCACTGCCACCCTCCCACTTGACTGTAGACACTGATTTGTGTCTGCTGCACAAATCAAACAAATCTGCAGTCCATCAAGCATTTGTATTATAGCCAAGCATTTTAAGCTTGAAAAACAACTTTATGGTCTTTGGATTACCCTTCTAAATAAATGCAGGCCATGAAGTTGGACACATATAGTGGCCAGAGTTTACTCATCCATTTCAGTTCACCACATTTCCTTTACATTCTGATTTATCCATCAATAAATCAAATGTGCAGATTAGACAAATCACAATTGTTAGTAACAGTTTCCTGTAGCAAACACCTTAATGCTCTTTCTTGCTTTTTATAGAGCACTATTAATTCTTGCCTGACTCTTGTCGCATTTTGGGAACACAAGACACAACACAAACATTGAGAAAATATTTATTGAAGTTAAGTAGTCATTTTATTAAAAGTGGACATGGAAATGTAGACAGTGAAGCCAGTATTTTGCCCTGTAAGCTCGTGTTACCCCTGGGGAAGAATGGTAAACAGGGTTGATAGTTTATATAAATTCAGAGATGGCTATCAAATAGACGAAAAATATGAAACTCTGCAGTTGAAAAAAAAACAGACTATAGTATCACAAAGGAAATATTTTTGAACTCCAGGGCTCAAAATGACCATTAATGTAATGACATTCGTTGAGGCAAAGATTGAGGAATGTATTTTCAGGATTCTATATCACACAGTCACAGGAAAATTGCCTCCTGTCTAATATAATGTCCCAAAGAGTAGATGCACCAGGATGTAATAGAAGTTACTGGAGATACATTATAGGCAATCCTGGTGTGTTTTTTTGGTTTGTTTGTTTTGGTTTGGTTTTTTGTTTGTTTTTATTTGTTTGTTTGTTTGTTTTTTTGTGGTTTTGTTTTGGTTTTGTTTGGGTTTTGTTGTTTGTTTGTTTGTTTGTTTTTTTGACAGATACACTTGAAGAAGTAGACCAAAGATTCTAGGTCCAAAGATTGATATAGAGATCAACTGGTTTTTGGTGCGCCTTTGTCTCTGGAAAAAGCAAAGTTTGCCTATTCCTTTTCCTTTCTGCCATGCTTAGAATCCACCAAATCACGTAATAACACTAAGATGTTCAATTTGGCAGGAATAATAGTGACTCAGTATGGGTGGTGGTATGTTTTAATGTCACTAAATGAGAAGTTTGAATTGGAGCTTATGCTTTCTAATGAAACCATGTAAGTGATTGTGATGGAGGAAACCTGGACTCCTTTCTCATACTCTAGACATAAAAATCCTCACTCAGCTGGAGTCAAAACACTGGGAGGTGAGGGATGGGGGGTGGTAGTAGGTGGCAGGATTCAAACTGACACAAAGTAGGTTTCAATGAGATATTAGAAAGGAATTCTTGGCTGTGAGTGTCGTGAACTCGTGGCACGGGGCTGTAGCTGCCCCTGGATTCCTGGAATTGTCCAAGGCCAGGTTGAATGGGGCTTGGAGCAACCTGGGCTACTGGAAGGTGTCCCTGCCCATGGCAAGGAGTTGAACTGGCTGGGCTTTAAGCTCCCTTCCAGCCCAGTCCATTCTGTGATTCCATGACTCCATGAAAACCGAGACATTCACCAAATGCCCATTTTCAGGTAGAGACTGCTTTCATAGACCCTACTGAAATCTACCCACATTTTTTCTTTTTAGCTAGAAATAGTTGACTAGTCTTTTGGTCTCTTTCCCCATATACTACACAGGTTAATGAAATATTCCAGGCACCTAAACAGTCTCAGTAGCTTTCTTTTTCCTCAAGTGGTAAGAAAAATAATTTCTGTACCATAAACTCCATGATTTTAACTGTGTCTGATTGACACAGTAATCTCTGCATGAAGGATTACAATGCATACAATCCCTTCTTAAGGAAAAAAAAGTAGAAAAAGCTACTCAGCTTGTTGTGAACAGCAGCATAACATGATTTTGTGAGCACCAAACAGCCAGATGATTGACCATAGGCAAGAGACATGTATTTACAGTTATTGGACAGGTAGAGTTTCAGATTAGGTTTTACTTCATTGCAAGTCTTGGCCTAAGCATTTGTTTAAGGCTGAATCAAGCTACATGACTGCATTCGGAATGTCATCAAACTAATTGGACTCTTTGACTGAGTTCTCCAACGTTCTCCCAGGAGATTCCAGGACGTTCTACTACCTCAGGAAGAAATGTCTGTCAGATTTTTCCAGTTAACTTTGTTCTTAGCAATAAAGAGGAAGACAATATAACACGTTAACTGATGCAGTATAATCCTCTGCAAACCATAAATGAATGAGAAAATTCACTATCTAAATTCTGCTTTGGAAAAAGAGGGAACCAATCTTCTTTTCAGTTAGGAAAAGCCTTTACAAGACTTTCAATTTTGCTAAACTGCCTCAACTAAATTAAATGTTCTTCATCTCAGGTGCCCTAAATTTTTTCTTTAGCTGGGGACTCGAGTTTTTCAGGGATTCTTGTGACATTACAAAAGAGCTAGGTTAGCTGATTCCCTCAGCATTTAGAAGACCTGTCCTATTTGTAATAAGACACAATGTGTTAGTTCTGTTTGGACAGATGGCACTAATATTATTTCTTAATATTTTAAAATAATACCTAGAAACTATGTACCAGTGACAAATATGCACTAGAAAAAAAATCAGTGCTATAAAGAACAAGGTATTTTCCTCATCCAGCTTTGGATTGTAGCAGTTGGTAGAAAACAATCCAATGGTTTTGGATAGCTGGGAGCATGAAGGCTGCTTTAATCTATGCCAACTGCCAATAGCCCAAGGTGCGTTGAGCCATGGGTAGTTAGACAGGCACATTTTTATTTGTCTTCTCTTCTACAAAGTAATAAATTATTTTTTAATTTACTTCTCCCATCTTCTAATTAATTTGGCCATACCAACATTACAGTGCTCAGCAAAATATATTTGAATTGGCAGAGCTACGCAAAATCTGTGCTTGCAATTCTGCAGATTCAAAATCCTTCCATTAGTTACCCAGTTAAGCAGAAGGAAGTTTAAATTATCAGCCTCTGACTTTATTTATTTATTTTTACAGAAGACTAGTAGTTAACCACATTTAAAAATCAAATGAATAGTAAGAGAATATACACCAGATCAAGCCATGAAAGAGGTGGGGCAAAACTGAAATATTTAAGGGAAATGAGAAGAAGTGAAAACACATTACCATTAGAAAATAATTTCTTTCTTAATTATGTTCTAATTCAGTGAGTTATTAGACTTCTATTTAAAAAGAAATATCTGATAATTAAGTAGCCATTAAACGAAATTGATCATTAGTTTGGGAAACACAGGCAACCCTTTTACTGAAAGCTCAAGTTATGTAGCTTTAAGTAGATAACTCCATTTCCAGTAACCCAACTCAATGCAGCCAGCTACACAAATAAAATGTTTCATGTGAATAAGAGAGCAGCTAGAGCATACTCTGTAAAAATGAACTGATCTAAGCTGTTTAGGGATACTCTTAGGAAGCAGATTCTCTGCTTTCTGTTATCTTGATAATAGTATTGACTGCCTAGCCTCTGAGAACGGAATCCTTCCCTAAATTGTAATACTTGGTTTTTGTTTTGTTTTACTTTGTTTTGTTTTTTCAAAATAAACTTATTACATAAACACTGATTTAAAACTTCAATTTCCTTATCAACATAATTTAACAACACATATCCTTCTCAAGATGGGTGAGGTCATAATGATCAAAACTGAAGAGGACCTCCACTCGTAGTAAAATGTTTGATTAATCAAAGCTTACTAAAAGTAAGTAAGTCAAAACCAATTATTTGCACAGTCCTATTCTGCTTGATATCAATATTGCATGTTAAACTTTACCTAAAACTCATGTAAAAAGGCAGTAAGTCTTTTTTTGATACCTGTGGAAACTTGCTTTTTTTAAAGACAAAAATATAAAGGTAGGCAGAGTTTTTAAGTTTTTAAAACTTACAGATATCTCAGGAATCTTAATTGTCTTAACCCTGTCTAACTGACTGAGTTTATGAGTAAACAGTTCAAAACAGTTTTAGTGTGTGACTTACTCTGAGTGTCACTCAGGCTGTTGAATCTTGAGTCCATTTCCCAAATCATAGTACTTGAATTAGCAGAATTGATTTCTCTCTTCTATATAGAGAAATCGAAGTCTAAAGCAAGGTTTTAACGGCATTGTTCATATAGGATCAAAAAAATAATGTTACAGAATTCAAGTATTCACAAAGAAAAAGAATAAATTACTAAATGAAGATTCTTAGTTTTTCATTTTAAATGCTTAGACCCTCCTTCCTTTCTTCCTTTTTTTTTTTTTTTTAATAAAAAGTACCATCTATTTATGACAGAGAAAATTTTCATGTTTAGTTAAAAATAGTTTGTCTGTGGGGAAAAGCTACAGAAACAAAAGAAAACTCATATAGTCAAAGAAAGGTTTTCAGATGTGTTTTGTTAAACAATATACATTGTTTGATATCAATTATATCAAGATTTATGTGAACCTATGTAGAGAAAGAAATTTTCAGATTTATATATAACATTTCCTCTCTCCATATTTAGATTGTTTTACCCCAGAATAGATACAGTCACTGTTAGAAATATTCAAAAGGTTTTCAAATATCCCAGCATCATAGTCCTGGTTAGAATTTGATTACAGTAATAAGCTGCAATTCTGATGCCACTGAGAGATTCCTAAACAAATAGGACTATTTATTATAACATTGGAAGTTTTTCTTCAGTTTAGTCTACAAGTGCTATTGTTTCTTTATCTATTTTAATAAGAAAAACTTGTTAGAAATTATAGTAGGAAATAGGAACCTCATATAACAGGCTTATATTACTCATCACACAGCTCTGCCTAAAAAAATTCAAATAGTCTAAAGCAACCTGGAGAGATTCAAGGAATTGAAAAGAAGGCTATAATTAGAAATGACGAATTTCTAACTTTGAAATTGCACCAAGATGGACTACATAGGGTAAATTTGTCTTTTACAAAACTCCTTATCTTACACTCCCACTTATTTAATTATTCATTTGTTCTGAGAAGCATTAAAACCTGCTGTGGTCTACATTTTCAGCAATGGATAGCCTTTTAAAAATTTTATTTATTTATTTGTATGTTTGGGTTGGGTTTTTTTGACTTGCCCCAGGGACCTGACTTAGAGAAAATATTTTGCAAGCTTGTTTTTTTACAGATAGTTTAACTATTTAATCTTATATTTTTACACTAGTTTAGCATATATTACTGTCTTGAAGAACAGAACCACGTCAAAAACATGAGACTTTCTCTGTGGAATCCAACCAGACATGACAAAATGAAGATATTCTAATCATATAGACCTTGTATATGGAATACTAAATAGTATTTGCCTAAGAGCTGTTTTATCAAGACTACTAGAACTGAAAAAACTGTGTTTCAAAATTAACATTTTTCTTTCTCTTAAATTGAACTCTCAACCAAAAACTATCTATTGGCTCATTTAGGTTTTTTTCTGCTTTGCTTTAGGCAAAACATGTCAGCTACATGGTTGGACGTATTTCATATAAGACTGATAACAGAGCATATGAAATTGAAATTTTTTTACCTCACTGTGCGCATTATATAATTCATTGGCCTCACAGTCTGCCTTTCCAGAGGAACCTCAAGGGTTGACATGCTCTGCCTGTGAGACTAGAGTAACTTTTTCTGATTCTACCTAAAAGTTAATTATGATTGTTCCCTCTTTCTCCCTGTGTCACATACACATGTGGAATAAGGGGACATGGACTAATAATAATAAATTTTTCCTCTAAATGTACTTAAACTCTAAGGGGAAAAAAAATCCAGTTGAGAATATGATAATTCTCATTGTCCCTCCACCTTTGCCCAAAAGAAACATCTATTTGCTGCATGATGTATTTGACAAAGGGTCATGGTGTCTCCTGGTGTTCTGTGCAAGGAATATATTATTTGATACAGTATTTTTTATATTGTATGATATGAATTATATAAAATATATATTTATTATATTATATTTTTATATTATATAATATCTATTTATTATATTATATTTTATTTTTTATTAAAAATATATAGTTATCAATATGTTCAATTTTTACTAAAGCTTTGTTGGACATAAGTAAAATATTTTAACACCCTCCTTTCATCTCAGATGTTGTAGAGAAGGGAAGATAGAAAATGTTGTACATATTAACACAAGTTTCTCATTTACTGCTTAACCTACAGGAAGGAATGGATCCTGATCTCTCACTGATCAAAGATCATTTTCTAACAGTCTTGTTTTCATTTTTTTATTTAGCAAACTTATACAAAAAGGGTTGGGGATAAAAAGTCATGATTTTGGGAGCATCTGAGCTCAGTAAGTGCAGAGTTGAGGTGATTGGTTAGGGTTGATCAGAAAATTGTGTAGAATAAAATGGATATCCAGGGATTACTTCGAACTTAGATTAGTATCCTCAGGGCCCTGATGGGTCAAGAAATAATTAAAAAAAAAAAAAAAAGTAATTCCAGGACAGAGATTTTGCCAGCACTCTGGGACCAGTTCCAGTACTTATTCATCCTAGCCTTGAGAATGCTTCCTCTTAATACACAAATCCAGTGGAAACTTCCTTTCATGCAGCCCATGTACCTCTCATCTTTTAGTTGTGCTGCTCTGAGTCTTATTTTTTTCTGCCTCAGGCTCCTTCCTTTATGTCAATGAAACTGCTTTTAGCTCACCCTTAACCTTTTATTTTTGAAGTCAAACAAATTGAGCTCCTACTGCCTTCCCTCAGCATAAAGATTCCCCCATTGTAGTGTTGTTCCACAGTGACTTCCAACTCATTAAACTCTTTTGTTTTCAAACCAAAGTCAGGACAGCAGGGAAAAAATCTTGATTCTTTGTTGCCACCAACTACTGAGGCAACAGCTGCTCTGCTGAAGTCAACTAGCTTATTATTTCTTTGAGTGACAAGTCTGTACCTCTGCTTTTCAACTCCACATAGACATGATTATCACAGGTAGAACACAGTTACAGACTTCTTCTCTAATAACGTTGACAGAAACATACAGAAAGTTACCTGAGTTATAATGTAGTTTTTAACATGTTAAATCAAAACTGATTTTCACTGCCTTACTTATCTATGGGAGAATGGGTCTTTCAAATACTTTCAAATCCTTTGAAAAGAAAAAAAAAGTTGTCTTAGTCTTTATATGTGCCATTTTTTGGTCCCATGATTCTATGAAATAAGTAATTCTAGACACTTATCAGAGTGATGTATGGATTAATTTTATTTAATAAATCCTTATAATACACTAGGAGAATCAATACAGTCTATTTACTCATAGTATCACAAAATCTTAGAATAGGCTAAAATCTTAGAATTTCCTGGGTTGGAAGGGACATTAAAGACCACCTACTCCTAACACTCTTTTAACTGTCAGGGACACTCTCCACTAAACCAGGTTCCTAAGAGCCCTGTACCACCTAAGCCAAGTCAGTGAAATAAGAACAAAATTGATCAACTGATAGTAAAAGCAAAATATTGAAACATTGAAAAACAGGCTTGTAGCTGGGATTCCATCTCCTCTTAAGACCATAAAGGTGGTGATCATACAATCTTCTTTCTTGTGGAAAAAGGGATGCTTTGCTGCCCTGACTTCACTGTTGTGTACACTGTATTTCCCTGCATATATCCAAAGCCAAACATGATTATGTATAATTCTGTTGCAAAGAGTTTGAGGATGAGAGTGTACCCAACTGCTTCTCAGGAGTTGTGGTTGTTCCCCACTTCTCACAACTTCTAAAGTCTTGACAATGAATTCAATTCTCAAACTTTTGTGCTGAATCAGAACATAAATCTCAGGGTTTTCCCTCTCCTTTTATGAGGTTTTAGGGCCAGGAATGATGCTGTGAGGAATTAATGAATGTGAAATCTGCACTAACTACAGGTTTATTGCTTTTTCTAGAGGGATAAATCCAGTGTAGGTATAAAGTTCTCTTCACTGTAGGATTCAGCTCTGTCAGGCTGTGTCCCAGGGTCTTTGTAACTTTTGGATGTTTTCAGGGTTGTAAAAGACCTAAGAGGATAAAGATTAAGCAGTCAGGCAGTTCTTAAGCAGTCAGGCAGAACATCTACATGAGAAGAAGCAGTCTTACAAACAACTGTTTTATTAAAGTGCATATACAGAATTAATGTTTTTATTTATAATTTGTCACCAGTTTGCAAATAATCTGTAGATTCCAGATTTCAAATATATGCTACTTCTGTGTGCCAGAAGAATACAGTGTGAAGTTGCAAAATAATGTTGTGGTTTTTTTTTTTTTTTGGTGCTTTGAGCAAGAACTAAATAATGATAATTAAAAAAAAAAAAAAAAAAAGGAAAAAAGATAAAGACGTATCTAATAAAATCATAGGGGAGCTGCTGCTGTTGATTATGTGTCTAAATTATTTTGAAGCCTGCATTAATGAAACTACAAACTAAATTAAGTACCTTCATCCGCTTCTGGAAGCTGCTCTGTCTGATCCATTAAAGAATGCACATTTTCACTGCAGTATTCAGAGGTTTAAATGGGCTTAATGTAATTAGAAAAACCCTTGGAGATATATATTATCTCTTATGAAAATGGATATGCTTCCTAGATTAGAACACATTGTTTCAGATCAGTGTAAGACTATAAAATTACAGTTCTAAGTACTAACTTTGCTTAGATATGGGCACAAGGACTCCTTTGAATATAAAAGGAGGCAAATGCAGTGGAAATATATAAGTACAAAAATCACACTGGTTATCCCTGTCGGTACTCTAAATCTGGGCATGAAAGATGATTCAGTACTGGTGCAATACATTTGAAACAATTCTGAAAATATGACTTTGAATGTCCTACCCCAATTTATGATACTGAGGGAGTGTCATATGACATTTAAACTTCATTTTTTACATCAAAATCCGTACAAGTTCATCTGTACTGCTTTGTGTGAACCTGAGCTCCTTATACAGAATACAGAGTGTAATATACTTTCATGAAAACAAAAATTAAAGAAGCCCAAATTCCTGACTTGCGTACATACCTGCTGTTACCTACATGTAAATATGCATGCATGTCCACATTTAACCTGTGCAAATGCTTCCACAGCTTTCACAGTTAAATAAGGATCTCTGCAAAAAAAGGGAGAAATTTCCAAGTGATTTTCTAACAGCATCCAGTATATCAGTTTCTCATGGCATTCACTGTATTGCAATTCAAACTTGATAATTTGTTTCATTTAGACTAATATAATGTTAACATTGATTTTTCTCTTCTTGAGATCCCACTGACTGAAAATCCTATGTTGATTTTCAAGTAAAAGTTTTTCTGAGATTTTAACATAAATGTCCACGAGGTCAAAGTTAAGCACAAGCTTATGGGCTTTGGTGGAACCAGGATCTTATTAAACTAAGCTCTCTGCACCCATGGAATGGTCCCCAAGTGAGTTAAAACATGATTATTAGTGCTGTTTGATGCATGCTTTTTCCCTAAGGAGATATTTACTGGCTCAAAAAAGGACTCAGGCTTCAGCCAAAATGCTATTCTAATGTGGAGGATCAGCGAGAAAATTGCATTTTGGCTTTACAGCTGCTTGATCTTCCCACTCAGCACGGTTTTGTCAGGAGCTCCTGCCAACAAAGTTGTCCTTTCCTCCTGGGAGACGTAGAAGGTGTGCAGTGAAACCCTGCCAGCTGCCTTCGATATCAGGTGCAGATTTACCAGCAGGCTCTAGCCCCCTTCCCTGGTGTAATAATTTGTTCAAAGCAATTTGCTCCTGTTACATAAACAAATTGACATGGTAATGGCCAAATGACTGCTCACTTCCTGCTGGATGTCATCTTGGTATTTTTATGAGGGAGCATTTCACAGGTACCATGTTATTTCATATTCTGATTCTGATGTGGCCTCTTGGTGCAGAGTGGGACAAGCTAATTGATGTGGAGAAGGACAGATTGGGGTGGATTTGTTAATTCTTTGTCTCAGGAACAGTATAAGTCGTTGCTCTGCAGTGGTGATTAATATTTAGCCAAATAACCTGAAGCTAGCGTGATGGGCTGAAGGTTAAATCACCTGAGGGGTTTCAATCCTAATTTTAACAAAACTTCCCTTTCATGCATCTAGCAACTTTCATAGTTTATTTACATTTCCTTATTTATAAACTAGGTGACAAATACTTTACATACCTTAATATTTAGTAGTCAAATTGACTTAATAATTCATTTTTAAAAAGCTGAAAGAATTTATATTATAATTCTAGGTGTTAGTACTTTATTTTCTTGTTACATCTTAAATGCTTATGAAAATATTAAATACTTTTTAACAATTTATGTAAGTTGTTAAAAAATGATAATTTCTCATAACTATGATAAATAAGTCAGGTTTCACTTAGTTCACTGGCTTTACCCTCCATCTTTTTGAAATGTGGCTATTTAGAAAGAAAATGTATACTCCTAAGTAGAGCATGCCATATTTGAATGGTAAAACTAGGCATTTTTTGTTACTCTTATTTTTAGACTAATAAAATACTGCCAAGACTGTGTTCCACTGTTCATATCCCTGCTGAGCTCTCCCTGCGACAATAAATGTGTCGGAAGCCTCTCCTCAAAGCAAATTTTCGCAGGTTCTGGAAAACAGGGTATCTGCGGGTCAGTATGTGTGTATCAATATTTGGATATAATATTGACATTTCCCTGGTAAATCTTAGAATTTTACCTCTCCTGGAGGCGTATTTGACTTTGCCCATGCACTGGAAGTGCTGAGCACGAAAGGTACATTATACATTTCTGATTTTGTGGTTCACCCACTTTCTCCTCCTGTATTTTTGGGGATTTCTTTCATCTTCGAGGAGGAGATAATGGTTTGAAAAATAACTTCAGGGAGTCTTTGGCCATATGGAACCAGATAAAAAGAAAAAGAAAAAAATATGTAGAAAAAAACTTGTGTGGCCTGCAGTTTCTCATGTGGAAGAAAAAGAGTGATGTAATGTGTTCATTTCATTGATTGACATAAATTCTAAATATCAGTGAAGACAAGGATAAGAACAGTTAGTTTTAGTGGAAATTACATATTCAGAAAATGCATGTGAGTCCTTTAATATTGTCATTAACATAGGGAAATGGTGTAATTACAATGCGTAATCTTTCTTTGTTTATCACTTTTACAGGTGTCAAAGGCAGGAATCCTCAGAATTTGCCTAAAATATGCAAGCCTATTATATTTGATAACACACTTAATCAGTGATTCCAGTAGAATGACTGCTAAAAATCCCAGTACACTTATAGGACTTTTTGGCGGCATAAGAATGTTTTCAGTCCTTGATAACTTTGTTTACTTCAAAACACAACCGTTCTTTCTTGCTAGGAACTAAGTAGTATCCAGTCTGTTGTTTGAAAGTAAAATGATAACTTATATGGAGATAATTATGTGAGAATGGGAACACTGCTTAACTGAAACAATCAGTTCTAAGCAAAAATACAGTCACAAATTTGGAAGTGACAAGATGTTGTAGTACCGCATGTTTATGAATATCTCTTTGTAATTTTCTCTAAATTTTTAAATTACTGAAAGGAACCACGCTCTACAAGGTTGCTCTTTTTTTTTTTTTTTGACTTACTGTTAGTTAAAGAAAAATATTTAATTTTCCTTTGATGCCACATGCTGCTTAACTGCAGAGCATGTTGTATGTAATGCTGTGTGCAAAGGTCTTGGATCTGTAAAGCAGGACTCAAAACTATCAGAAAAAAATTGTACAACACACAAAGAGAAGTGCAGAATCTCATGTTGAGATAACTACACTAGAATTCACCTACACAGATGCTTAAATACTTAATTTAGAGAAAGAGTAATTTATTTTAGGATTGGTGAGTGAAGGAGGACCTCAGTATTGCAAAGGGAGTCTAAGAGCTAGTTTAGTCAATTTATGACTCAAATAATAAGATAAAATAAAATATTTATGTTTATGGTTTAGTTTAGCAAATGAATGGTGATTTAACTTAGAGACATGCTTGTATCACCAAAACACTTGCTCTTTCTAGATTATAAAGCATTTCTAAGATTTGTGTCTCCAAGGGAGTAGAATTTTGGGACCTTGGAGAAGAGTTCTTATAACTTCGTTTAAATACAGTGAAAAATAAAAAAAATTAAGAAGTCATTATTGGATTTTGCATTCTAACTAAACGAAAATGCATTCTCAATCTAGTGGATTTATCTAAAAAGGTAAACTTGAAAAGTGCAGGAATTTCAGGCCTAATTGGTAGGGAGGATATGAGTTCAGTTTAATTCTTCCCAGTTAAGCTATTTTTATTCTATCCATTTAAAACAGATTTAAGACTGGCTTTTCTTAATATTTCTGTAAAGCTCTATAAGTGTTTACCTTAATTTTTCATTTGTTACCAAAGACTAGAAAGTGCAAACTGATCACTAACTAATACCATCATCAGCCACTAGATAAAAGTGGGGTGCCTTTCCTTATTCAGCTCAATGTACACACTTCTTAGTATTTTCTGTGTTCAATGTTTTTGACAAAACTGTGGCAGTGCTTAAATTCTGGCACTGATGCTGTGATAATAATGCCTGCAATTGACCCCTACATCATTAGTAAGAAGACTGGCATTAGTGCTGGTGGGAGACACTACAGAATTGAAAAAATATGAATCAGTACCTCCACAATTTGTTGTTTATTGCAACTACTGGTGGGAGTTTTGCCTATTTTTTATTGTCAAACATCAAATTGGTTTTCACCTTTGTTTGATTTATTGAGATAGCCTCCAGTATTGCATCTACCAGAATCACCCTGTTTACTTTCACTCCACAAGAACTACTGATGTGTAACTTTCTCTTTGACAACTCTTTCTTGTCTTCTCCAAGCCATAAGAAGAAGAGAAGTCACTGCCCTTTATGTTCCTTACAACCTCTTGCCCTCCTACTGATACCAATTCTAGGCCCCCAGCTTATCCTACACAATCCTCCCACCCTGATTTCTGCATCTCATCTCTTTACTTGCTGTAGTTTATTCCCTTTTAATTTCCAACAGATGCTTTTGCTTCTCTTTTCTCAGCTGATTCATGTTTTCCTTTTATTTCATGTGCACGTTCCCTGATCTGAGCACAATTCATCATAGCAAAATGTGATCTTCTTATGTTGAAACATTTTATGCTTCAAATTTTAAAGAAATTGCTTCTTGATAACTCATATTCCTCACAACTTTTCTCAGTATCATGAATCATGAATCATGGAATTACTCTGGGTGGAAGGGACCCAGGGAAGTTGTTTGGTCCAAAATTCCTCTCAAAGCAGGGTCAAAAATAAATTCACACCTAGTTTCTACGGGCTTTGACTGACAGAGTCTTGAAACAATCTGCCCTGGCAACTTCATATTGTTGTGGGTTTTTTTTCTGTATTTCCAATCAGAAATCAGTCAGTAAAAAGCCTCTGTTTACTCAGGCATTAGGAAGATGATGTTGTGTCCCCTCAGATCTTTTTTTCCCTCTATTTCAAAATAAGACCCACATGCTTCAGCTTCTCCTCACATGGCAAACGCTCCAATGCCTCAACATTTTGGTGGCCCTTTGCCAGATGCACACCAATTTATCTACATGTTTCTTACACTGGGAACCCAATACATTTTGTTGTGAAGCCTGAAGAATTGAAAATACTGCCAAAGTGTTCCTAATGTGCTTTTACAGCACTCTTGCTGGTTTTGCAATGAAGTATCACACTGCTTTTGTTCTCAGACAGCTGCAAGAGAAGTGTAGGGAACAGAACACAGGACTCTATGTTACCTTTGTTGATCTCACCAAGGCTTTCGATACTGTGAGCAGAAAAGGTCTGTGGCAGATTTTGGAACGTTTAGGATGTCCTCCCAAGTTCCTCAGAATGATCATTTCGCTTCATGAGGACCAGCGTGGCCAAGTCAGATATGGCGATGCACTTTCTGAGCCCTTTCCAATAGCCAATGGTGTGAAGCAAGGCTGCATTCTTGCACCAACTCTATTCAGTGTCTTCTTCACCATGATGCTCCAAAGGGCCACGGCAGACCTTAATGAAGAAAATGTTATCTACTTTCAATATCATGCTGATGGAAGCCTTTTCAAGCTAAGGTGACTGAAGGCCCACACTAAGCCCTAATATCATCTTGTCCGTGAGCTGCTTTATGCTGATGATGCCGCCCTCGTTGCCCACACAGAAACAGCTCTGCAGCATTTAACATCCTGCTTTGCAGAGGCTGCTGAGCTTCTTGTGCTGGAAGTCAGCTTGAAGAAAACAGAAGTTTTATATCAGCCTGCACCTCAGGAAGTCTCCCATCATCCCCATATCACTATTGGTGAAACAGAGCTCAAGTCAGTCCAGCAGTTTAATTACCTGGGAAGCATCATCTCCTCAGACGTTAAGATTGATGCAGAAATAGACAACAGGTGGCAAAGGCATACAGAGCTTTCGGTAAACTCCATAAAAGAGTGTGGCAAAACAAACACCTGAAGAAAAGTACTAAGATCAACATTTACAGAACCATTGTACTGTCTACTCTTTTATATGGATCTGAATCATGGGTCGTTTACTGCCACCACTTGTGTCTCTTAGAACGCTTCCATCAGCGTTGCCTCCGTACAATCCTAAACATCCACTGGATGGATTATGTGACCAATACTTCTGTCCTTGAACAGGCAGCAGTCACGAGCATTGAGGCCATGCTGCTGAGAACACAGCTGCGTTGGGCAGGGCACGTCTCCAGGATGCAGGACTCCCTACCGCCTCCCTAAGATTGTGCTCTATGGGGAACTTGCCACTGGTTGCCGCAAAAGAGGAGCCCTGAAGAGGAGATACAAGGACTACCTGAAACAATCCCTCAGCCTTGGCCATATTGATCACCATCATTGGTCTACCCTGGCCTTCAATGGGGAGGCCTGGAGACACACCATCTATAACGCTGTTGCTTCCTTCGAAAACACACGCAGGATCACTCTCGAAGAAAAAAGATAATGCAGAAAGAACCGCGTCTCATGGATATCACCTGGGGAATTTTTCTGCTGTGCCTTCTGCAACCAGACGTAGTCTATCTCACATTGGCCTTTTTAGCCATCAACTGGCTTGTAGCAAGCATGAGTAGAACCCTTCTCAAATCTTTGTTAGCGAAGCCTAGCCATGATGATCACATTACTGTTTTTCCTACTTTTATTTTATAGCATGCATATTGCTGAGCAGCTGTGCCAAGCTTAATTACACTGACTCTAATAGCAATAGGTCGTTCCTCATTTTTTGAGTGTACACTTGCTGCTATTTGTGAGAATGTATTTCTGGAAGCTTTTACTCTGGTACTATGCTATATGAAATATATATAATTTACAGTGATGAATTATAGAGTTTAATCAATATTTGAATTATATATAAACAAATATGTACTTTATGCTTGTGAGTTATTTACTGTACACACAGGATGATTTTTTGCACTTCTACTGTAACAGCAGAAAGGGACTCTCCTTTCAAAAATCTAGAATTTTCCCAAATTTTTTTGGCATTAAGGCAAATAACATTTGTTTTTCTTTTGCAATTTGGAGAGAGGTGTATCTTTTACTTATCTGGTTGACTACTTTGGGGGATTTTTTAACATATAATTGAATATTTGCAGTAAACACTGACTGATTCCTGGTAAATGCAAACATTTTAAGTATATTAATTTGACTATGATCCATCAACCCTATGATTATACAAAAAAGTACTTACCACGCGAACACTAGAAAATCAGTATTTATTGTGTTTTGGCAGATGTATAAAGGATGTTTTGCACTTAGCATAATATTTCTTTAATAATGAAAATAACAGAAAGTCATTGAAAAGAATAGTTATACTTCAATATGTCTCCTCATAATTAGACTACATGGCAAACATTTGAAGTTATTTGATATTTTCTGAAGCTGAACATATGAAAACCATGGGCCTTCTGTTGAAGAATACTCATATTGGCTTATATAACCATAAATTGAAAAATTGTGAACTGCAGGGATCTTGTAGGCATGTGGAAATTTGGAAATATTATCTTTAAGAAAAATCTTTTTCCTAGAAAGTCATTCAACAGAAGTATTTCTATTGGTCTCTTATGTAAACTTACATCAGCCATGTAACGATTAAACAATTTTGATTACTTCAAATAGTGTATTAGGATGTGGGGTCTAGTTACACCATGTGACAATTGTAGGAAATGATTCTACATACCTCTTAATCTCTTTTTTCTCTTTTTTTTCTTTTTCTTCTTTCTGATGAAACTTGTGTGAATTTGACTGAATCAGACGTAAAGGGAAGTATCTTTCTATCCTCAGGGAAATTTGTCAGCCTTTTCAACATGTTGTACCTGAGGGTTTAATTGCATTGGCCATGGCCCTGCCTGATATCCCTCACTCCCTTCGGTCATGACTAAAATAATTTGTGCTTGTACTAATTTCTTCCATCTCCCTTAACACAACTCTTCTCTTCTTTGAGCTTGAAACTTCAGAAAAATCTTCCTGCAGAAACTCAGGAAATTAATTTGCTTTAAAAGACTGATTTGTTTCAACAATATGAAAATATCAAACAAACTTCTTTTATTTTGTTTCTTATTAACTCTTGTTACATCCTGCTCTTAAACCTTAACTACAAATTATTACATTCTGGTTTGAATATCTGATTAATTTATGAGTTTTGCTTAATTACACACTGTGGGGTTTGCGTCTTTAATCTTATTTACGTAACTGCAGGAAAAAAAGGGGGAAAATGTATTTTAATGTGCAAAATGCAATGGCACTTCAGAAAAGGTATGTAAAAATAGTAATTTTTAAAAAAATTTAAAACACAAAGGACAGTTCTAAGTTCTACCTAATAATCTATTCATTAAGATTTAATGGTTGGGCATAACATACACCTCTGCTATATATATGCGCCCTGGAATATCAGATATTTCTATCACTTTGAAAGGATTTCAGAATTTCATAAAAGCATCCAACATCGAAATAAAAATTTTGCCTGTAGATTTTTTCAGGCTAAAAGCTGATTACATAATGCTAATAACATTTCTGCCAATAAAGTCCTATATAAATGTTTCCAAAGTATAGAAATTCAAATATACAAACTGATTCAGTTAATTATATGATCTCTTAAGAAGGCCTAAGTAATTTTTGATAACTGATCTAATAATTTAGGTTTTTAATCTTTCTTGTTATGATTTTTAAGGTTGACAGTAAAATATGTGGGTTTATGATCAAAAATCTAAAAAAGAAAAAAGAAAAATATACAGCATTTTGCCACAAAAAACTTGGCTTCTGAAATTCACTCCATCTCCTTGTTTCAAACATATTTGTGTAGATTTTTAACATAATTTATAAATTTCCTATAACCTTAGCTACAAGTTATTTCACTGGTTATTAATGTTTATCTTTTATATGAAATAATGATTATTCCAATGATTCACTTCATATGTAAAAGATTTATTTCATCTGTCTTTGTCACATACTTGAAACAAACTGATTAAATTTTTTTTGTCTCTCTACTTTTCTCCATTCGAGCACCACATTTCTACCTTTCCTGTATTTCAGTACTAAATTAGCCAGAAACAGAACACTGTGAGGAATTTCTCCTTATTCAGGGTTAAATTGTAACTCAGCAGAGAGTCATCCCAATGTTACACGTTTGGCAAATCAGGGGGAAGCAGAGGGGATCCTGTTCTGCTCCTAGAATGGGAATAAATCTTTTGCATTTGCACATTGTTACAGTGAGAAACAAATCTACAGGGATATGTTTGTTGCTAAAGTTACCCAGACTTGCCTTTGATAGTCTTCCCCATCTTCCCCACATTTCAAATATTTGAAATAAGCTCAGCTAGTAGAAAATCCTATTTTTTGTTTTCTTTTTGGTCTTTAGTAACTTCAGTGAATGCTTCCAACAGATTTTTCTTCCCCTCCTTCTTCCCTCTCCTTCAGCTGTTTTCTCTCTTTCCACTTGTCTCTTTTAACTTTTATTTTCTTTCCCGATGGTAACAAGCACACCAAATATTCACTACTCAATAGTCAAACATTGTGTATGAACTTATACAGAAATAAAAACTTTTATGTTAAACCTCCAAGAGTAAGTCAGTTAATAAACACACAAATGAAGTACTTTTCTACTGTGAGACTGGAACAGAGAGGCTGTGAAGTTTCCATCCCTGGAAATGTTCAAAAGCCACCAGGACATGGTACTGGCAAGTGGGAAAGAGGTACAGAATAGAGCAGTGGTGTGTATGACCTGGAGATTTATGTGGTTAACAGGTTTTTTACATATATAGAATCTTCAATTTCACAGTAGCTTGGTCTCAACAAGATATATATATATATATTATATATATTGTCATTCATAGAGAGTAAACTGATGTACTGGACCTTCCATTAATGGCCAGTCTCTTCGCGAACGAAGAACTGGGGAAGGTCTTTACACCTTCCAGCCTGTGCATTGGATTTTTTAGGTGAGACACAGTGTGCGCGGAACTGAGCCCACCCTTTAATCCTGAGGTTCATCTGCCGGGGCCAAGCACGCTTGGACGGTGGCAGCGAGGTCCTCAGGACGTAGATGGATTGCCTTACAGGGCTAGCGAGCTCCATCTGCCCGGGGAGTGTCCTAACCGGGAATCGAACCCAG
>NW_020955690.1:142734-147946 GCF_003031625.1 Empidonax traillii
TACACTAAAAGAAAATGTACAATTTGAAGCAACAGAATTTACTGCATAATTAAAAATTAAAAAAAAAAAAATTCAAAATTGAATAACTTTTTTAATTAATACTGTGATGCTGTGAACAACAACCATTCATAGCTTAATCACTGACCAAGAGTGCAAGAGTCTTTGCCAGCACTGGGGAAGCAGGTAGATCTGGTGATGCTACCTAGAACTTGGATTCTCCTTGTAGATTTCATAACCTTTATCCCAGGAAACTGAAAACATGATATTCCCTTACCGTTGTTAATTAAGAAGAGGCTTAGAATCTGTTTTACACGTGGTATAATTAAACATAATGAAACATTAAATTAAACATAATTAACCTTCAAAATTACGTTAAAATTAGGAAGTGTCTGAATTGTAGTAGCCTGCTATGTAAAAGCCAATATTACATATACATGTGTATATATATATCTCTCTCTATATGTATCTTTATATCCTGGTTTCCTGGTTTCCTGGGGTGCTTTAGGAAGAGTGTGACCAGCAGGTCAGGAAGGGGATCCTGCCCCTCTAGTGAGGCCACATCTGGAGTGCTGTGCTCAATTCTGAGCTCTACACAGTTCAAGAAAGAGTAGGAGATACTGGAGAGAGTCCAGCAGAGGCCACAGAGATGATGAGGGGTCTGGAGCATCCCCCTGATGAGCAGAGACTGCAGGAGCTGGGCCTGGTTAGTCTGGAGAGGAGAGCACTGAGAGAGGATCCGCCAATCCACGCCAATATTCCCAAGGGGTGTCAGAGGATGGTCCCAGACTCTGCTCAGTGGTGCCCAGTACAAGGAGCAATGGCCGTAAACTGAAACAAAAGAAGTTCCACTCAACATAAGGCAGAACTTCTTTCCATGGAGGTGGCAGACCCCTGGAACAGCTGCCCAGGGAGTGTGTGGTGTCTCCCTCTCTCCCAAACTCACCTGGATGCATTCCTCTATCACCTGCTCCAGGTTACCCTGCCTGGGCAGGGGATTGGAGTGTGTGATTTCCAGAGGTCTCTTCTGATGCCTAAAAAAGGCAGATAAAACTGTTTAAAGACAGAGTTTTATGCCTTATAAACAGCAAGGTATTTATTAAGCGGCTGGCCGGGCAGCCTGCCAGCTATTGCACAGGCTCCGCAGTGCTTGAATAGAATGAGCAATTTATACAGTTTCTAATTATGATTGCAGCATAATTACATACATATTCATATTATTGCATCATTAGATTACAATATTCATAGCAGGTGGAGTCAGGGTGGAGATGGAGGCGTGGTCTCTGTTTTGAGGAATATTAGGGTGGGAGATCCTGCCTTGCTTCCTCATGGGGTCTCAAATCTACTCTTGTTAATCGGGTGACCTTCGTGACCTTCTGTCCTTTCCATTGTTCTATGTTCTGATCATCCAGGCTTAAAGAAACCCTTGGCTCTAGGCCTACTTTACCTATTCAGATGTCTACCTTGGCTCCTCTGGATGAGATTTATGGGCGTTGAGTTCTTTGTCTAGTGTTTGTTGTGGTTCCTTTAGGGTCTAATGCTCTTAGTACAGGACATAGCCTTCCTGTGAGAAATACAGCTTACAGTAAACGAAGTACAGGGGGTAAGGGGGGCTCTTATGGGTTTACAGTAAAAGTGTTTCGATTAACCCTTCTAAAGCCTTGTCTTCCTTCACTTCCAAACCCAACTATCCCATGATTCTATGATTCCATGATATAAAGTGTTATTCTGAAGTTTAGTGATGCAATTGCTTTAATTTTTACCATAGCCTTCCCGTCGTATCATACAGTAAGTGAACATTATTTGTGATGTGCCAGGAAAGTCCTCCATAACTTTACTAATTTATGCTAACAGTTCAGTATTTTAACTAGTAAAAATAAGTATGTGTCCCTGATTTTTAATGTAACTAGTGAGTGACACACTTGAACGGAAGGATGAGAGGTAAGGGTAGATAACTAAATTGCCGCAATCCCTCTGTACAAATTTAAAGTTGGGCTGTTAGCATGTATAAACGTCTCAGAGAAGAGAAAAAAGAAATGCTATAGGGGAGCAAATCAATGCATGTTAGTTCTGGAAGACTGGTAAAGGAGGAAGAAAACTTATCTTGGGACATTCATACAAATTTCAAATGACTTTACCTGTACTGAGAAGGTACATGAGATTGGTGTACACCACCTGGTGAGGCTGAATCAGCAGGAGTTCAGCACTGATTAGTCAATCAAGCAGTGCTTGTGCTCTAAGTCCTGTTCTTCAACTCCTCTAAGGTACCACTCCTAGACTGACACTACTGCAAGACCCAGGGCCAGTCTTGTGCACATTGAAATTTCTCCTCCATTTGATGCTAAATTGATGTGCTTCAGGAAAATAGTAGTTCAGATGCTATTAGTACTTGGCAGGTTTTAAATAAGCCTTATGCCCTTGCTGTGTGAAGTTTCTCCTTCACTGCAGGGTAAAAATCAGACATTTGGATAAAAAGGCAACAGAATAAAAAGATGAATGTTTGCATATATCTGGCTCTCTCATCAGAGATACTAGCCATAAGTGGTCAAATTCTGTCAAACAGATTATCTTTCCATTTTATCTCAGTGCAGTCTCATGGGTATGAATCCTTGTAGCACCACTTCTAGCTAAAATGCTTTCCTCCTTCTGCTTTACTGTAGCTATAAGCTAGTAATTTTAATGATATACTAGTTTCCCCTCTTAATTTTAACTGAAATCTGTGCCTTCAAACACAATAGTCTTCATGTGAATGAACATCATTGACACACATCTTAAAAGAAAACTTATTTCTTCTGTCTTTGGCTAGGATTAGGCTAGTTCTTTGCGTTTGGTTTGGTTTTGGTTTTGTTTTTGTTTTTGTTTTTTTTTTTTTTTACCACAGAAACATGTCTGGTTTGGGAGTGTTATTTTTTAAACTATGTTGGTATCAGCTATCCTAGGTAAAGACATATGTTCATTATGAGCTGTTGCTTTTTCCATGGGCTGTCTAAACTTTCTAGAAACAAAGTCAACAGTCTTCATAGGTAAAACACACCATTTTGCATCACCAAAATTTTTACCATCCTTCTCCTTCAAGAGCAGACATTCATGGTACATACTATGTACACACTACAGTACAATATTTGGAGCACACAGTGGCATTAAAAAGTTTTGTTTATTCAAATGAGACTTCTTGTTTTACATTTAATTATGACTGTTTATCTGTCAAGGCTATTCCAACACTTGCAGTGTTCACAGTGCCAGGGAGACATCTGTTAGAAGCTTCTATTTAATGTCAAGTACAAACAAGGTGTATCTGCCACAACCATACTCCATATGAGAAGACTCCAAAATTAGAATGTGAGGCTGCAGTATTCTGTTCTCCCATACATAAGTAAATGCACTTAGAAAACTAATCTACACAGGTGTTAGACTGGATCACTGTTATTCCCCTCACACATTTTGTCTCTCAGATTTGATCTTACTATTTATGTCTCAGAAAGATTGTGTTCCCTCTTCAGCACTTAAAATATTTTTGTGTAATATTTTGTTGTTTCACTTATCTGTGATTAGGATCCAAAAGAGCAATAGGATCCAAGGGAGGGACACAAAGATGGTCAGAGTGATGGAGCAGCTCTGCTGTGAGGAAAGGCTGAGCGAGTTGGGATTGTTCAGTCTGGAGAAGAGGAGTTTTGGGGTGACCTATTTCTGGTCTTCCAGGACATGAAGGAACCTATAGGAAAGATGGAGAGAGTCTATTCTCCCAGGCAATCAGCAGTAGGACAAGACGGCATGGGCTTAAGCTCTGCCAGGGAGGTTTAGGTTGGATATTAGAAAGAAGTTCTTTACTGAGAGAGTGATCAGGCATTGGAATGGCCTGCCCAGAGAGGTGATGGATTCACCATCCCTGGAGGTTTTGAAGATGAGGGTGGATGTGGTACTGAGTGCCATGATCTAGTAATCACAGTGGGGTTGGATCAAGGGTTGGACTTGATGATCTCGGAGGTCTCTTCCAACCCAGTTAATTCTATGATTATATGATTCTATTTACAAGGGCCTGGAGTGACAGGACAATGAGGAATGGCTTCGCAATGAGAGAGGTCAGGGTTAGATGATATTTTGGGAAGGAATTCTTGGCTATGAGGGTGGAGAGGCCCTGGCACAAGTTGCCTAGAGAAGCTGTGGCTGCCCCATCCCTGGAAGTGTCCAAAAACAGATTGCATGGGGCTTGAAGTAAAGTGGGATAGTGGAAAATGTCTCTACCCATGGCAGGGGGTGAAATGAGATGAGTTTTAAGGTTCCTTCCAACCCAGGCTATGATTTTATAATTTTGTGATTCTAAGCTTCCCATATTATAAACTACAATATATTTTTCCAAGGACATCTATGTTGTAGTTCAAAAAAATCTTTGCATTTTTCAGTGGGATTTTTTAAAAGGCTCATGAGTGACAAAATGTTTTCCTTAAATACTAATGGCTGTGTTTTATAGTTTCACAATAGTTCCCATGACAGTCAGATCATTCCAATCTCTCATATTTGATAAATGTATAGGACACAGAAGAATTCTTATCAATTGTTTCAAAAACTTCTGATGCATATGGTTCCCTTTTAGTGGTGACTCATGTACGTGATGATCATGTAAGGATGATGGTGATGCATGTAACTGGCAGACAGCTCTAGCTCCGTAGGAAATTTCCATGGGAAGATGCTACAAATCTCAGTTGTTTCCCTCAATACCTCTGAGAGTAGAGATCCAGATTAGTGTCAATATTTTGATTATCACTGCAACAGGAAAATGTGGATGTCTGTATAGATCTCTTTAAAGTATTGTGGTGGTTTTAATCTAGGCCTTCCCTGGTTACCAGTTGGTAACCAAGGAAGGGGCAGTGTTCCCAGTATTCCATCCGATTTTTACGTAAATCGTGGTATAAATAAGAAGGGAGGAGTGGCCTTCATTCTTCTTCGCTTCCGCCGGAGTTCAGGAACAGTGGGTCCCTGCGTTGGTCTCGCTTATCTAAGGCTGAGGCCTGCAGCATCCACTGACCTGCTACGTGGAAGCTTGGAGAGTACTGGCTGTGTCTGCCAAGCCTGCTTTCTAAGGGACATGGTGAGATTTGTTTTACTAGTTATTTTACTAGTTCTTGGGTTTGATTGCGCATATCTATTCGATGTCCCTTTTTGTTTCCTTTTGTCCCTTTTTTCCCCTTTCCCTATCCCTTCGGGGGGGGGGGGGGGG